>NW_016158871.1:0-40319 GCF_001687245.7 Rhagoletis zephyria | reverse complement strand
CAATTCATGAGCAAATAATCAAATTTGAGTCGCGGTGCAATTCAACGCAACTGAAGCGTGCGACCGTATGGCAATTTTTGTACAATAAAATTTATAATGTAACCTTATATAAAATGCTGCGTTTGCACTTCATAGAAATCAGTTGAAAGTTGTCACATGTACTGGTCAAAATATGAAGGCAAGCGTTGTGTATTTTGCAGTGATGTGCGCATTTGTGGTAAGCTAGTTTCGGAGAATATTTAGAAACTAATCGTTTTTTATTACAGCACTATGTCAATGCGCAGGATGATACACGTGTGGATTGCACCAAACCGCCACGTTATATTGTGAGTATACATACTTTAGTTTAGCATAATTTGGCGCAATATTCAATTTGCATCCAATCGAAACAGCCTCTACACACGTGCTGTCCAGTGCCTGTCCTCATCACCGATGAACTAATGCATCAATGCGCCCAATTCGCCGAACCGCCACCACCGTCACCACCGCCACCGATGAAAATGAGCAAAATTGTGCCCCCACCAAGGCCGCGTGGAGGTCCAAAAATAAGTGGGCGCCCGCTTGTACATGGACTACATGCCCCTACCGTAGGCAACCGTTTGTGCAATCATATTGATATTCATAATTTTAAACAATTCTTTTATTTTTACTTTTATACTCAGTGCCTCATGGAATGCATTTTCAATAAAACCGAAGTCATTGGCGAGGACGGTGAGCTCCAGGGGGATAATTTTATGGAACTCCTAAAGACTGCAGTAAAGGACAATGAGGAAATGATCGCAGTTATGGAGGAATCCTACGACACTTGCTTTGAAAAATCCACTGATGCAAAAGCTAAAATTGCCGATAAAATGAAGAAAGATCCAGAGTTTGCTCAGAGAATAACTAAGCCTAAATTCCAGTCCTGCTCGCCTTTCGGTGCTATAATAATGACTTGCATTAACTTTGAGACATTCCAAAATTGTCCAACATCTGCATGGAATGATAGTGAGGAATGCAATGCATTCCGTAAATTTGTTACGCAATGCTAAGGATCTGTGTATATTAAAATAATAAGCAAATTGGAAGGCAAACAAATCATTGGCTGAAGAAGTGCATCTTGTGGAGACTGCTGTTACTACTATTCAAGGTGTGCACGGTAAACTTGGGAAAAAAATCAAGGAAAAATTGGATACATTTCTACAAAAAAATAACGGGTTTAAGGAGCTTAAGGGAATATCTGGTGTGCTAAGTAGACAAATGGCCGCAAGTGGCAGCTTTTAAGCAGGGATCACACGGCTTGTAGATTTGTACAGATTTGTACATTTTGGCAGTTACAGAGTGGTATTGGCTGGAAATTCTTTTATTGAGCTGAACTCAAATTTCTAAACAACACCACAAAAAAAAACAAACAAAAAAATACAAATCGTGTGATCCCTGCTTAATAGCTATAATCCCAATGAACTAGCTTGCTTTAAGTACGCCCCAATCACCAGTGTTGACGTAGAAAGAATGTTCTCCTTATATAAAACATTTTTGCGGCCAAATAGGGAAAGCTTTAACTTAGAAAATTTTAAAGAACCAATAATACCTGAACAAAGCAAATAAAAATAATAATATGGAAATTAAATATGTATATATGAGTAGCCCACTTGCAAAGTGCGCTATGTAAAATTTCTTCGATTTTTAGATTTTGGAGGATTACGTACCAGTATTTAAAGTAGTTGCATGTCCACTAACAACACAGTGCAAAATCTTTTTATATTCTGATAAAATAGTGTCAAATGTCAACTCTTCTTCCCAAAATCGCATTCATACTTATTTATAAACTTTCAAAAGTACCCATCTTCTGATGAATTTAGAAAACTGCTTTAGGTCGTACAGACTGTTAATGTTATCTTATGTCATATTATGTTATGTTATAATTTTAGATACTCTTACTTATTCAAATTTTCAGGTAATAATAAAAAAGATTCCATTTAAATGTTACTTGTTGTCGTAGTCGTTTTTTTCAAGTTTAATATTATAAAATCACATAACGCTGTTTGCAAGTGGACTCTTCATATGTATTTTTAATTTATTGTAAATGAATTTTTTACTTTTCACTCTAAGGCACTCCGCACATTACGCACCTAATCATAGTAGAGCAGACGTTTCGTCATGCCCTGAAAATGCCCTGGTGGCACACACTACACATTTTCTGGCCGTTCTTTCATAGTGAAATACTTCCGCGAATATTTCGCTATAAAATATTGCATAACCGCTTATTGTTTAATACAATTGGCACGAGTTTTAACACAAAATCAGTAACTTTCAATATTTCCTATTGAAATGACAAATATTTTTTTATTTTCAACACAAAAAAGTAAACAAATAATGATTTTTAAACGGCAAGCGCCTTACAATGTTGGGCGCTTCGATTCATGAAGCTTTTATGATTAGGCGAAAACGTGATTATGAATCGTAATATACAGAGCTTCATTGAAGTACATGTGTTCGGCATAAAAGCTTCATACTTTAGTATGCCGGAACTATTACACTACTATGACTAGGCGCTTAATGTGCGGACTGCCTAAGTGCTTAATTTTTATATACATACATATATATTTCGTACTAATTTGGCCTTATCGGATTTTCGGTGCTTCTTTTGGGCTTAACACACTTTCCTTTCATTGAATATGAACGAGAATAAACAAAACAAGTACCTTAATCCTTAATAATTTTGAAAGCAATGAATTTTAAATTTCTCTAGCCTCGTGCATCAAAATGTGAGTTTTCGTAAAAAATGGACTTAGCAACTTTTCACTCTAAGTGAGCGATATATTTAATTAATTTTAAGTTTTTCGTGGTACTAAAGATTACAATATATGGTTGTGTTGATTATAAACTTGTAATAAAATATGAAAAGTAAATCAAAAATTAAAAAAAGCAAAACAAATGCGTGGAGTCCTATTCGCTTATTTTTCAGTTTTTAGTGCGTATTTTTGAGTTTTCAGTACATACTCGTATTTATGATTTTTTAATGCACATTATATGCGCATTATTTCGATTTTTTAGCAAATAAAAAACCGGGCCCTAGTTATAACTATTCAACTTTTTGAGATACAATTTTTTTCTAGGCATATTCTCTCAAAACCTAATCTAAATAGTTAAAGTTGGTTGCCTTAGAAATGATTAAGAGTAATAAATATGTTAATGATATTGCTGAACGAGGTATAGGGTTGTACTTAATCGAACTTTGACAAAAGACGAAGAACAAAAGCTATTTCTTTTGCAAGTATGTAGTGTAATTACATCGCCAGTAATATCCTAATTGCAATAAACTTAATTTTATTAATAATACAAAAAGAATATTAATGTTTAAAAATGCAATAAAAATAAGTAAATCGATTAAAACTCTCTCTCATCTCTGACAAATCTAGTTTCGAACCAAATTTTTTTACACATTTTGTATAATTTTGGTATAAGGTTTTCATCTACAATGAACATTTACAATCATAAAGCCCAAAAAACTCAAATTTTTTGCTTTTTTCCACTTTCACAGCCGGTAAGTATATTCATTTTTGAGTCTAGAATCTAGATAATCAATAATAATGACAAGAAACGGTTCAATAGTTATAACACGGATACCTTTTGAAATTGGAATAAAACTGTTTCCAAATTGGCGAATTTCTGTCCTTTTAAGGCCATAAATTGGTTAGGTTAATTATTTTGTATCACCCTAGCGTATACGTTACATACACAACTACAGGTATATGGGCCCGAGTTGCTATATTTAGGAAGAGGTTATCAATTCGTCGGAATATTTTTATTTTTTTTTTTTTATGTATGTTACCGCATAACTTTGGACCACGTCAACCGATTTGTTTTTGCATCGGAAAGGTAGTATCTCAGAGGTGGTCCCATACTAATTTGGTTTAGATCTGATCATTGGATCATGAAAAAATTTACGGTATTCCTAAATTTTTATATGAGAATTACTTGTTCAGTATATCATTTTTACTTTTTCATTAAAATACAATTTCGCGATGGAATCTTATTCTTTATGCGAAAACATGTTTTTTGCCGAAAAATGTAACAACTGGTGAAATTTTCTCATATAGGCTAAACATGTATTTTATAGAATTCCAAGTTTTTACTCGAAAAGTGTTCCCATACATATTTATTCTCTGAGAGCAATTTTGCTTTTTGACAGTTTTAACAGTAAGGATAAATCATACCATCAAGGTATTACCCGAATCAGTACTTGTACATGTATCAAACAAGGTATCGTTTCTACTCAGTATCGGACGTACATAGAGCTACGATTTTTACAAAATATATGCAGGTAATCTCCTACTTTTTTCCGGTAGGTGGACCGGGGACCGATCTATTCGGAAAAATCATATTTATAGTCCGATTTGCTTTAAATCTTGCCTAATTAGCATAAATAGTCCCATTTTTCCGGGAAGTGGACCAGGGACCATCTATTCGAAAAAAACGTATTTATAATGCGATTCGTTCGCAAATATCCAAGTAGGTAGCTTATTTCCTGGATTAACATATAGGATACTTTTTTTTGATAGGTGGATCAGATACCGAGGTATTCGAAATTAATCCCATACTCACGGAGCAAAGTAGGGGTTATTGGAAAAGGAGGCGTGGCGCCTTCCTAATACACTAACACTTTTACCTATCTGTAAGTCATATCTTTACCTTAATTCACAGGGGCCCTAACCAACACTTTTTTCGAAACTTCGTTTTTCACAGATTTTGTGAATTACGATATACATACATAAACTTAATGCCCGAAACGATTTTAATGATTTTTTTATGTGTTTGAGCGGCTCCGTGTATAATCTAGGTTCACAACTTGAAACTCTAGGTGGCGCTGGAGTCGAGTTTTTACTAAAAATTGTATTTATTATCCGATTTGGCTCACTATCGAGATAAATATTCGTAAGTGTAGGGGCAATATGTACTATTGCACAAAAAGAGCTGCAAAATGGCGCTATAGTCGATCTATTGGTATAAATCGTCAAGTGGAGTCACTCGGAGACACCAAGGATCAGAGTTAAATTACCACCGTTAAATCAACCACCAGAACCATTGCGGTGCTTGCGACTGAACAGAATAAAGACAATTCTTGATAAATGCCTACAAATAGAATTGTAAGACATCTAAAGGTATTTCGTCTGAAATAAGGTCATGTATATTGGATTTCTGTGGACAAATGATACTCGCCCATTTTGAAATTGCCACCAACTGTACTATACAGATTCAAGGCATTAGATTCAGCATCGAACCAGATCATTGTTGCCACAAGAACTTCTTCACGTACATAACTCTTTCATTAGGTAAATTTAAGATGGCTATGGAGGATGTGCCTTCTGACGACCGCAAACCCAACCGTGAAAGTGAATTGTTGATGAAAACGTTGACCAAATGATTAAATAAAAAATTAATTTTGGGCGGGACGAAGTACGCCGGGTCTGCTAGTATAAAATAAGTTTAAAAAAGAGCTCCTCAACTTATCCAAGTATTTTCCTGAAAGGCGGTTTCGAGATTTTAATATAGTTGTTCCGGTTTTAGAGAAAAGCCTCTCGCAACGGGCAGATGAACCAACAACCCTTATGTATAGACGGGCTTGCTTATATAGCTACGGAAATGTAGTGCGCATACTATACCTGTAATGGGTTGCTTTTCAAAGAAGATAATGAAGCATAATAAGTTTTGCACTTCCGATACCAGTACTCCTTTTCGATACCTACTTCGATCGCAGTAAGAAGTATCGAGTACTAAAAAACTTGGTAAATTGAGAAAAGTATCGAGTATGTATTTGAATTAACTTGTATCGATTCATTCCTATTTACCAGCTTTTTCAATAAAAGTTTACGAACGAAACTTTCGTTATCTTAATATCGAAAGGCCCTACCTAAATTTTTGTTACAAAGTGATTACAAGAAATTAGCGCAATTTCCTATTATTATGTTGCGAATTTCTTGAAAACGCTGTTATTGTTATTGCTGACTGTAATTTGTAAAATGCCGCATTAGTTATTTTAAAATTAGGTTTTTATTGAGCAATTTACCGAGTTTTGTACCAAGCAAGATTTTCAAAGAAAATGAGATAGGGCCTCTACATATCAAGGTACCGAAATACTATAAGTAAGTTTTGTCTAATGTATACCTGAGTAGTTAAATAAATAAGACTTACTAAAAAAAAAGATTTCAATTTAAGGGGATCGCCGATGACATCTAACTTGGAGTCTGGACCAGCTTAAGTATTTTTGAAATTTATGAATTTATTTTGGCCGTTAGAAAAAGTCGGTTTTGAAAAATTTTACTTTGCCCACATAATATCCCAAGAATGACCATTTGTAGGTCAAACTTTATATGAGAGAAATATTCCCGGTTTCCTTTTACATAAATTTTTTTTTATATTTTTATTTATTTATTTATATTTATATTTTTATTTATTTATTTATATTTATATTTTTATTTATATTTTATGTTCATTTATTTTCGCTTAAACATTTAAGATATATTGGTCTTTAAAGTTATGCATATTTTTTTTTAAATTTTTGGACTTTAAGTTCAAATCGCGGGGCTCTTTCCACTACAGATGTCCACATTTTTTTTACGGATTTTATTTTTTATCGCAAAGCTATCCGAAAATGAGAAGGGAACGAAATAATTTAACACTGTTGCATTTGTGGGTGCTCTAATGTATGTGCATTAGTGTAGTCCAAAAATGCATGTGAAAAAGTAAAGTCGGATTTTTTTTTGCTCTCAATCCCTAGTATTTTTTTGCTTTGAAATCAAAAAATATTCAGAGATCACTCAAAGTGCTCAAAATTTTGAATTTTCGACCGGAAAACTCTGTTTCTCTTCAGGATATTCCCAATAATAATCCCATTTATTTGTTTAACCACTTTTTCATAGTAACTAAATTTTATAAGCCCGCTAAAGCCCATAGAAAGTACAATGAGGGGGATAAATAAAAAATCGTTAGTATTAAAAATGGTTAAATAAACAATTGGGTATTGTTATTGGAAGTCTCCTGGAGAAAACCAGGGTTTTCCGATCGAAAAATATTGATTTTCAAGAATTCCATACCATTTCCACATTTTTTGATTTAAAAAAAAATATATAAGTTTATAATTTTTCGATATATTCGATTCCTAGGTGGTGAGAGCACTAAAATTCTGACTTTACTTATTTTGGACCACCCTAATGTACATACTCGCATAAGCTTTCTGGTCTCCCTTTGGCTTTTTTATAATTAAAGTTATTTATTCCAATTCTTATTATTTTCGCCCCTATCCTCCTTAACACAAAGCGGCACTTCGCTTTCAATTTCAATTTCGCATGCAATGAAGTGTTAAATTCAATTTAAAATCGTTAACTCGCTTATCGCCAAATGCGCCAGCAGCCAGTCATGTGCGCAAAGCGCATGTGCGGTGGCAGTCCATGGCAGCAATGCTGCGTTGCATGTTATTCAGTAGCGAAAACCACTTGTGGCGCTCAACGTTTACTTGTGGCAGCATAGTGTTCGCGTGCAGACGCGTCATCATGGAGCAATTGGAGAAGGAATTTGCTGACTTCTTCGGCGAATGTAAGCAGCAAGGATTTACCTCCAAAGAAATGCGTGCCATATGTCAGCCGCTGTTGCATCGTCGCAACAACAGATGTTACGTGTTACTGGGCGTCTTGTTGGCTATGATGGCCGCCTTTTATTTACTCTATAACTGGTCCGAAGAATTTAGTTGGTTTGTTAGCGCCATTGGACGTTTGGTGTTGCTACAGCTGTTGCCCTACTGGAATTGGACGCCTCTATATAGTAGCCGGTGTCTAATTGAGCGTGCGGTAGATAAAAACGGTGCGCAGAGTGCAACTTCAACAACGAAAGCCTTGGGCCGTTATGAGACCGAAGCTGAAAATTGCGTACTTTGCGAGACGCTTGGTGAGTAACCATTCGAAGTGTGATAGAGTATTTTAAAATAAATTTCCGCCACCCCTTTGCCAACATTGGTTCGAAATATATTCGAATATTAAGAACGTGATTAAAAAAAAAAAAAACATACGCGTGCAGTGCACATCCGATAGAAGTGAAACCTTCATAAAATCATTGGAAATTTCCTGGAGTCTTTTTTAAGGGTCCGCTGTACTTCTGGTGTATATTTTTATTAAGCTCTCGTGAATTAATTTAACAATTTTATTTACTGGTTGATTGGGTGAAATATAAATTACCACAAATATAACTGTTCTCTCATGGTTCATCCTGCTTTCACAAGCAAATTTGAACAGACATTGATTCCAGTTTTTGTGCATTGAGTTCTATTTGTAGAGAACTATACGAACTTCGTCATGTGTGTTACGGTGGATTACAGCTCCGCCACTCTCGTCACTGGACTTATATTGGACCATATCAAAATTACGAATATCTAAAGCTTTCTCATTATCCACCAACGTCTCTGAAAGAATTAGAAAATTCGACGATGATGCTATTCTGTCATCTGCTTGAAGATTGAAGGTAAACAGTGGCCACCTTGTACTTGCATTATAAAATCGTATACTAATTTTTCAATTGTTTCAAGTCAATGGTGGATACTGTTACTCTCAATGCACCGTGCAAGGACTTTGCAAGGCTGCGAGAGTACCCCTATAGTTTCATATATCCTAGCTTTAAATGCAGTGGTGGTAGGACAACATTTTCAACTTTAACCAATTGGACATTTAAAGCGCTTTCCAGCCTATTTGAGGCGGCTGTCGGGATGGCCGTACTATGGGACCCATAAAAAACTTCATATTAAAATAAAAACATGTCCATAAAAATGCATTTCCTTCATTCGCATTTGCACTGCTTCCCACATAATTTGGGCCAGTTCATTGATGAACAAGGCTAACACTTTCACCAAGAAATAGCTACATTTAAAACACGAAGGAAAAAATAAAATAAAGATGATACTAGAATATTCCTGGTAACGACAATTAGAAACTGATGATGCTAAATTATGAAAACAACGATCAAGCAAACATTTTTGAGTTGTATAGCCAAAAATAATATCTTTGCAAAAATTTTTTTTTATAAAAAGTTTAATAACTCATAAAACTTGCATCATTATTATATTTAGTTTTAGAACCAATTTAGGACTATTATAGTCTTCTTATAAAATAGTGCGTAAAAACCTTACCGAAATTGAAAAAAGGCGAAAAAAGTAAAAAATATATGTGTTTGCAGGGTAAATACACACAGATCTCTTAAGGTTTCTTTATTCACAAATATGTATATCTTCTTTCTAAATCCGGTAATAAACTGAAACTCGGTTCACAATCAATTAAGTTACAGGCTTATAAGTGCGCCAAAGTACGAAAAACCGGATTTTAAAGGGAAAATGAAGATTTTGGGGGTGTTTGACAAATTTCATATTTCGGTTCTTGTTTTACTCAAAAATACCTTTCTTCTTTTTTGTAGCACTGTGTAATTCATTGGCTCCAGTGTATAATGATATGATAAGGGTATTTTATACTAAATATGAATGTGGAAATTTATGTTAAAATGAATAACATTTTTATTTTTTAAGAACTGTTGCCAGCTGTTTAGAAAAACGAAAAATTCGTTATGTCAAAATTTCTTAGATCAGTTTGCAGCTCACAAAAAAAAAATGCTCGTATATTTATTTCTTGCAGAAAATTTACAGCAAAAACAAAGTGCTTTTTCAAGCAACAGAGCAGGGCTCTAATCGTCACATACGATATCGTATTACTCATCACGTAAAATGACATTTTTCGAATTACGACGTGCGTGAACGTTCTTTTTATACCATTCAGCTTATACGACTGACATATCACGTAATTATGGTTTTCGATCAGTGAACGAGTGTTACCGTTCGAGCCCTGGATTCTAAGCTTTATGAACTAGATTTTATTAATTGTATACCAAAATATTGTAAAAAAAACATGTAGTCTGCCGTTTTTAAATATTTTATGTTTAAGGTACTGCTTTCGAGCAAAAAAAAAAATCTGGCAACCCTAAATCAACCACTTATTTAACTCTACACAGAATCTTCTTTAAATCGTCTGACGTTATCGCACAAATTAGTTACTTTCATTCTTATCGAATTAATTCCTAATTGCAGTATCGCTTTCGTATTGGTGGAACAGTTCTTCTTGACAGCAGATATGAACTCGAAGAAAGCGATACCATCAGCGATTATTTTCATAGAAATGTATCGAATTAGTAACTTCCGCGATAGAAGGTTCTAAAA
The DNA here is from genome assembly GCF_001687245.7 of Rhagoletis zephyria. Lineage (NCBI taxonomy): Eukaryota > Metazoa > Arthropoda > Insecta > Diptera > Tephritidae > Rhagoletis > Rhagoletis zephyria. The sequence goes on along the minus strand of NW_016158871.1, from coordinate 30,091 downwards.
GTTCCCAGTCGGGATTGGTTGTTTCCAAAATATACTTCTTTTTCCACTCAGAGGTAGTTCCAAAAAGATGCAACCTTTAATTCGCGTTTATATAGGCGTTAAACACAGCAAGGACGGTTCCTTGCAAGGAAATTTGCATGAGGTGGTTTTTATTGGTTTGGAAAGCTTTGCAGAATTTTTTATTGTCGCTCAGACTTATTTTCCGAAGTCAAAGTATTACAAAATTCTGATTTTAGCAGAGCAGTTTTCTCGAGTTACAGATTTTTAGCCTTCCAGTGTGATGAAAAAAAGGTGCGGCTACTTTTCCACGGAAATTTTTAGTAACTTTTCATACACAAATTAAATGAGCTTCAAATTTCTCATGAAGAAATTAGTTTCTAAAAAGGCATTATTTTCGAAAGTACACTTTAATGCGCTGATTTCTCTATAAGTACATACATATGTATGTGTAACAGGTGTGCCTAAACATATGGAGCCATATGAATTAAACTTATCAACTTCTTAAATTCCGCTGCATTATTGGGTTGTAGATAAATTTAAGTTTACTGTTTTTCTATTTTCAGAACGCATTCCCGCAACATCGAATACAACTTTCTCATTCCTCGAATCAGTTTACTTGGAACGCGGCTTGCCAGTTATTGTCACCGACTCGCATCGGCCACGCTCGCTCAACATGTTTCTCGACGAAATGTACAGCGCACCTTTGGATTTTCTCGAAAGCAATCCTTGTGATGTGTCAACCAACTTAATGCTCATAAAGCTTTTCAATTTAGAATTGGCTTTGCAAAAGATCAAGAGCACCACAACCAGTGCCAAATGGTTCCTGCATTTGCGAAACTGTGAGAGGCGCGCAGTCAAAGCGTCTCGACGCTTCGTCACACGTCCCTATTACTATCCACTCCATCTAGAACCGTTCTACTCCAGTTGGGTGCTGATGTCACAGAATTATGCGAGCGAACAGTTACGCGAAATTTACTTACAAGGCTTAGTATTCGTAAAACAACTTTATGGTTATTTCGATATACGCCTGCGACCGAAGCAGCCGTGTCAAGGCCCTTGCCCGGTGGTGAATATACGCTTGAGTGCTGGTGAATGTTTGATCTTCTCCACAGATTTGTGGATATTTAACTATGGCACCGAGGAGTTGGAGAGTAAAACGGCTTCAATAGCAACACTGTTGGAAATCGATTGGCAGTTGTAAGAAAAAGTATTTCAGTACATTTTTAGAATCTAATGGCCTTATTCATAAAAAATGAAGTAGGTTTAAAGAGCTTTATAAATTGACGTTTTCATACAGTTTGCAATTTATAAACCTTTTATAAGGCTAATTTATTTTTTATGAATAAGGCCATAAATATGTACATATATATTTATTGTCTTAATACTAGCAAAGAAAAAATACTAATGTAACATTTCCATTCCAGTAGTTAAGCTTTGATGTCTAAAAGAATAATTACGTATTTACATTAAATAAAATTAAAATTCATATCCACATTAAACTGTTCATATTTAGAAACCCATATCATCTACACCTTTCGGTTTTTCGCCTCCACCAGTTTCTGCAGCGTCCCCGTCAAGCTGTTGATCGCATCGATTTTCAGACGTTCGATCTTCTCCTGCTGCAGTAGCGACATCTTATGGAATTGCATTTGCTCGCGGTGCAGTGCCTTCTGGCACTGAATTTTCTCACGCTCCACCTCCAGCTTCCGTTCAAAGTAGTCCTTCCACCATGGCTCATCGTCCTGTGTCCCAGTGCACATCGGCGGGAACTCGCCGTTATCACATTTGCCACCGTGTTCATAGCCATTGGCATGGGTTATCTCCAGCGGCAGCTCAGCAGGGCTGAACTCCAACTTGGGCCGCTTGAGCTCAGACATAACTATCGAATCCTCGTCGAACTCATCATTCGATTTATCCAAGTTTGTTTCGGCCGTGTTGGCCAATAGCTCTAATTTATTCCCTTCGCCATATTGAGTTGTAACTTCAGGTTGTAGGGAAGGCGTCTGTTGTTTGACTTCTAGCGTTTGTTGAAAACTAATCGGCAAGGGCTGCGGCTGCTGTTGCTGCTGCTCCTCCACGGGCGGTTTGTGATAAGATGTCGATTTGTATTGGAAATCGTACATATCCACTTTTTTGTCCTTCAAGTACTTGTGCATCTCTTCGAAGAATTCCCAATGCACATATCCACTTGTAATCTTCTTAGGTAAGTTTTTGCTGTAGGTAATGAGTATATTGTGCCATTTCTTTTGTACTTTTGCTGCGCTGTAGCGAAAGCCTAACTTTTGCAGTTGTCGTGTGCAGTGTAGCCAAAGTGCAGTCCGTTTTTGGCGGCCCTCGGTGAACATGCCCTGCATGGGACCGCGTATGTGTATGAGCGCGCGTGTAGCGTCCGTGGTCCAAGCACGTTCGTAGGGGCCGCGCCCACTCAGTGTTATTGTTTGGCCATTGGTACCTTCAACTACCTCCCCAAGTAGAGAGTCATCGTTAAGATCGTCGCAGTCTTCAAGATCTTCATCGCTGATCTGATAGTAATCTGGAAGATGAGTAACAAATTAGTGGGAATATTTGGTAAGCTTAAGTATAAAAGAGACAGCGAAAGAAAATTTAAGCTGGAGCATAAAAGAAATAGTATGCTGACGGACAGCGGTTACATTGTTGTACCAAAGGATACTATAACGACTTCTACGATAAGAATAATAGATTTGCGCTTACAAAATATGTCCTCCCCCGATTTCTGGCGTACGCCTTGATGTTTTCACACAAAGTGGAGAATCTGTTTTTCATGGCAAAAATACACTCAGATGTTTGTCATTGCCTGCCGAAGAGCAGCCGCAATTAGAAAACAACTTTTTAATTTTTTGATGTTGGGTTGAACCGGGCTTGAACCCGAGCCTTACGGAATGGTAGGGCGCACTGCTAACCACTGCATCACAGTTGTTAACCAGTTCTAAAATTTCTCCCGGAAACTGAGTTAATAGACACACTATGAATCCAATATAACTTAAGGTCGCAGTTCTCTAACCCCTACAATAGTAGTAATATTCGTAATCGCACTTATTCTGTGCCATATTCTTTACTTGACATTGCTATAGAGGCGGATCAAGAAATTACTAAAAAAACACTTGCATATTTTCCTTTAACTTTTCGGTCTTCGGTATAGTAATGAAATATCATTTCCGAGGCTATGATAATTTTTAGATGTTTGAAGAAAAAAATACCATGTTTTCTTTAATATTTTTAATTTTATTGTTTTGTCTTTTTTAATATAATTTTCTTTTAATTTGCAGATTTCATTGTTTAAAAAAAAAAATTTTTTTACCGCTTAGCAGATAAAAAATAGCTGCTTATTGCTGAGATAAAAAATGGGTTTACCTATGAAAGTCAAGTAAAGTGTACTTTTGAGTATTATATACATTACAACGCCTATAAGGAAAATTTGCATATAAGAGTGCCGAGTGAAAGTCACAACACGTTTTACTAACAAATCTAATAAGACACCTGCATACATATGTACATACATATATACAAGTATATGTATGTATTTATGCACATACAAACATACAAATGTAGATATGTATGCAAAGTCAACGTAGCACTACAGTGGTGAAAACATTTTCACTGTCTATTCACCACAAAAATGTACATACATACATATGTACATACATACACTCTCCACATGACACCGTTTAGCAAAAGTCCTTGCGCTCACAGCATCAGCCCTATCAACTCTAAATATACTAAGATATTTTTTCAGCACAACTGATAAATGGAAACGTACGCGCAGGGGCAAAATCCAAAATATACACAAGGGAAGAAACAAAACGATAATAAAATCTAGCGAAAATAAAAACTCACACACACGCATCGCAAAGTAGAGCCTTCCATCCTTGCAAACTATTCTGAACATAAAAAGGCTTTTGTACATCCGACTAACAGCACAAGAATTCTGTACGCAGAAGGTACATCTATGTTAATGTTTATGTACCCAGTGGAAAAATGTAATGTATAGTATACGAAAAAATAATCAGTAAAACAAACATTTTCACATTCAAAAATGCATTTCTTCCCCAGGTCGATGTCCTCAGAAAAGTGGGTCATTCAATTTTGTATGAATTTTTTGGAACTTTTTGAATACATTAGAATGCTGATTACATAGTCAGCAGTACTTTAATCTAGAACTCATCAGAAATACATTATATTATTTATGACGCATGTAATGCATTACCACTTTTCCGACTGGGTATGCACGAATTGCAGGATACATATTTTCGCTGATAAAATTATAAAAAGCACACACTTCACTAGCTAGCGATTTAGCGAATGAAATCGGGTAACATTTAAGGATAACAACAAAAAATTGCAAGGATACAGACAATTTGATGCACTAAATCGATGACATGAATACAAGTTGCCTCACATATGTACATATATATTTGCAAATGTGTACACATATATGTTCTATAAGAAGAAAAACGTATTGCAAAATCACTTTCGCCTGCTTACTGTTATCATTTTCAAAAGTATGCGCCATTGGTCCAGCCGGTTGTGTCATTTTTTCTTCCTTAGCTGTGTTTCCTCGGCAACGGTATATTGTTCTCCTTTTCAATTATTGATTATTTTGCAGATTAACACAAATATCAAAAAAAAAAATTTCATTAGCTGCATCCGCTAGATCTACTTCGCAGCGATAGTTTTCTGTTACTAAATTTCATCCTGTCGCAGGCGCCCTAGCGATGCTGTGAGAATCCTTGCGACCACATCTTTTTTCGTTGAACTCGTTTGCTATGTGATTTACTGTTTGCCACTGACTGTTGTCGCTCTCGTCGTTAGATCTGCTCTCACTTTGTTCGCTTGGGTCTGTAAGCGCTGACGAGGTGGCACTTGCTATTTTCGTACTTAGTTGCTTTCATACTTGCGGCAGGATATCTGGTGGAAGGAGGATTATAGCCGAGCGAAAGTACAGACATACGCAGAAATACACTAATGTGAGTTCGGCTCGGCTATGTAGACTTCGTTCGTTTTAGCATCAATAACACCGTTAATCTAGCTAGCGCTCATTGAGGGGCCAAAGTACGCCAAGCGGAAGGCGGCTGCTGCTTACAAGTCGCAAAGTAAGGCGAGGTTTACCAGAAAGGGAGTGCGAAGGACAATACGAAATTTCAAAAACTACCCCACATTAATTGCGAGAATAAAATGGAACAACGTGCATATGCTTGTGTGCGTATGTATTCATGATTAAGCGCGTAAATGTGGTCGATTGATTACAAATTATAAATAATATATAGTACCTTATTGCGTGCTATCAGGAACATCAAAACATGTGGATTTTTTTTTTATCCACCTCTGTTCTGTAAAGCGCGAGACTAAAGCTAGTATTCTTCCTGAGTATGTATGAATGAATTTAAGTTTAAGTTTTTCTCTCTGACGCCAGTTTTTTTTAAAGGACTATCAAATTTCAAAGAAATGAGTTATTCAAAAATTTATTTAAATAATTCAGTGCAATGTAGAATAACACTTTTCGATGCAGAATTAAAAAACATGGATATGTATGCATTTAAAAATTTCTTGTATTTATATTTATTTTTTTAAGCTAATAAATTAGAAGGACGAATTTAAGGATGCGGTCATGTAATTATATATTAATCTTTAACATGTACTTTTTCAAAAATTAATATTACAAATTTTCAAGGATGTTCAAGGATAAAATTTTAAAAAGGTATTTTCAATACTTATTCGTCCTTTTGCACCAAAAATATTAAATATTTTTAGTTATACTGAATTTTATGTTTTATTTGATAGCCATATTGTTATTCTTCATTGCACTAAACTGTTAAAATAATTTATTGAGTTATTCATTACTTTGATATTTCAAAGTCCAATAAAAAAAATCCTGACCCACAGTGATATTTGAGACACATTTTGTGTCCATAATTTAAAAAGTTAGTATACTGACCAAAATTCAGAGGTCTTTGAGTTCGCTGAATTCGAATCTAAATTCGAAATAACAAAAACCCAAATGGTCGATCCAATGGGCGGCTAAAATCTTAAACACAATAATTTATGTTAAAAATAATAATAAGAATGGCTTATTATTATAATAGCTGCGTTCCCCAACTCGCAAGAAGTTGAAAGAATTTGCAGGAATTTACCAGAAAGCGTTCCCGCGCTCGGTTCTCTGGCAAAGTAGGGGAAAAATCAGAGAGTAAAATCGGTGGATCCGCCACTGCCTGAAAGCAATTTAACTGCAATTTTACATTGAAAAATGGCATGGCTTTAAGTAGTGAACCCCTTAAATGTAATTATTTGTAACTTACTCATGGATTTTATTACTATCGCTTACCTTTTTTGACTTATTTCCTTATATGGTTATTAAGTAAATTTCAAAACAAAATCACTAACTGAACTGATGTTAGTTTAGTCTAAAATGTTGCATCTTTCCATACAAGATTTTATATCTTATCATACTAATTTCTTTTTCATTTATTGAAATAAAAAAAGAATAAAAATAAATACATCGACACCTAAGGGTGAAAAGGTGCCAAGTCCGTTTTTTTAAATTATTCAAGAGAGACGAAAAATCGATGTGATTTCGTATTACCTGCCACTCTGCATAAAAACTAAATTTTGAAGAAAACTTGATTGGTATGTTTTCACCTTTACGTAGCGAAATACGTAAATGAGGAAACGAATAAAGATTAACCTAAGGAAAAAGGTAAGTAAAAAGACAAAAATAAAGATAAAGATAAAGAAAAGGATACAGATAGTTATAAATATAAAAAGAATCAAATAAAATTTAAGATTAAAATATGTTACGTTGCTCACCTTCTTTTCAACTCACCTCACTTCTGCTTGATTACACCTAACTATACTGTTTCCTTCCCTTTAACTCACCTTACCACGATTGACCTCAACTCCCCCCCATCTCATCTTAGCTAAGCTCACTTCACCTCAACTCTCCGCAACACAATTCCCGCGAACGGCGAACTCACCACAGCGAAATTATCGCTGTCAAAATTAGAACACCTGCCGGCATATGAAATTGAACACAGCCAAAGCGAAATGCGAAGTTCGCTCGGCGGCGTTTCGTGGCGATAGATTTATTTCTATCGCTCTGCTGGGCGTCGGCGGCAGTTCATGCCAAGGGTGGCCTTACGTTTTTTTACTTTCAAAGATTTAGAAGAAAATAGCATGTATTTTTGATGGTTGAAAAATACAGTGATCGATTCGTTAAATCTGGCTTAAAATAAAATAATTTATAATAATTCCCCCTTGCCTTATATTTATATTTGTTATCATTTCATCATTTCTAAAAATGGTTTCATTTTTCAAAATATGGTCACCTAACTTATAAGTGCGACGAAATGGTATCAGCTGTTTTCGCTTCCGCTCTAATTCTGTTAAAGTAGGCGAAATAGCAAGGAGAACGGTGAACGACGGCATCGCCTAATTCGGCGAACTTCGCCGTGTATTGTGTTTCAAGCGTAACGAGCCTTAACCGCCAAAATAACGTAAGCGACACATTTTTTTCAAAACTTTCTTTTTGATGCAGAAATGCATCTAGATGCCTTAGGAGTATTTCTGCAGTTCGCTTAAAATTTTGAAAAAAATGTCGCTTACGTTATTTTGGCGGTTAGGGCTCGATATATCATCGATAGTTGATATTCTCCAATTTTTGTAGACTTATGTAACTATGGCACCGAGGTGGAACCGCGATGATAAATAACACGGTGTAACACTGATCATAAACTGTTTAACAGCCAGTTTGACCAAACTTTTTAAGTGGAAATTAATTTAATTAAATAAATTTAATTTAATTTTGTATTTAATTCTCATTTAAATAATTTTCAGTTTCAATAAACCATTTATTTAAGTGAGTAAAAGGTGGATGTAAAACAGACTAGGCCAGCGAAAGTTTTCATTTGTACTGAGAGCTTTTGAAAGCTTTGGCACGCTGTGTTGTAAAAGCAGGACTGGTATACAAGTAAGCAGCAGATACACAATGATCAGGTGATTAAACGTGTAACACCTCTGAGTGTGGTTATTCTAATTTAATTTTTATTTAAATGAAGAGCATAGGTCACTTAAATCAAAATTAAAAATTGATTGGTGAAACCAAAAATTCGAAAATTAAAGTAATTTTCACTTAAATAATTTGGTGAAACTGCCTGTTAGTCACTACTTCGAAATTAATGTTTAATTCCGAGTAAAACTAGGTACGTACATACCACTTATAGATATGAATGATATGAATTTTCCAAAGATTCCTTCCAAAATTACTTCGATGTAATTTCACAAAAAATTTGAATCCGTTGCATTGAATTCACTTTGAGGTTTCAATAGTTTGTATAGAAAAATTTGAATTTGTCTCTATAAAAGATGTCATAACTTCATAACTATTTTATTGATTTTAATGAATGGTTTTACTCGGAATTAAACATTCTCCGAAGTAACTAGGGGAGATTATTTTCTTTTGAAATTTGGCAAAAAATGTTGTAGAAGCTTAGAAAGAAAAGTTGCTATGTCCCATTTTAAAAATTTTACAGGAGAGGAAAAAATCTTCTTATGGCCATTTTCTTTAACTATTTCGCCAGACTTTGAATCAAACATTTTGCGTGTTTAAAGCAAAGCAAAACTCCATAAGAATCAGAAGGATTCGATATTTATTAAAAGATGTCGTATTATTTTGGCCTTATCGGATTTGTAGAGTTTCTTTTGGGCTTAGCAAATTGTTCTTTTATTGCTTATGAAAAGGAAAAAATAAAATAAGTACCTTTATAATTTTCGAAACGATGCATATTCAATTTCTATAGCCTCCTATATCAAAATATGAGTTTTTATAAAAAGTGGACTTAGCAACTTTTCACTCTAAGCTAGCGATATGTATTTACGTATGTATGTACATAAACATCCAGACAGCAAAATATCCGGAAACGTATCCGAAAATGGAAACAATTTCGTATAAAAACCTGATGTTTCATCCGTTTTCCGATTCCGTTTTCGGACGTTTTTCAGATCAATTCTCCCACTAAAGTGTATGTGCAGAAAACTATCGAAAATGTTGTAAAACGGATGCGCTTTCAGCTGTTTTCCTGAAATTTGTCTGATTCAATTTTTCGTTGAAAACGATTTCATTATGAACTTCACAGAAACTTTCTCATAGTTACAGGACACCAAACCAAAAACAAATTTAATATTCAGCAATTATTTCAACTTGAATAACTAATTTTAATGTGTTGCTTCTGACGGAATTCGAACCTGGGACCTCCTGAAAGCTACAACAATAGTAGCACACTTCTCTGCACACTCAGCTACTGGCGAATATGTATACATGTTTTCAAATACTCAGTTTGAACAAATATTTTAAAATTATTGTTTTGAAATAAGATGATGACATTTTTCGGATACGAAAAATGAACAAATATGAAAATCGTTTTCTGAACATTTCCGGAAACGAAAAATTTACGAAAACTGCACTTTCGGCAAAAAGTACGTTTCTCTGCTGGCTGGGTATCTACGACGTGCTCACAAAACTTTTTGTTTCTTTAAACAGCAAAAATAAAAATTGTTTAGGCTGGGTTTTTTGGACCTATTCATATTCAAATTCTAGGCTAAGCCCAACATTGGCCTACGTTTTAATCAGCTTATTCTTGACTAAGTCCAAAAATTGGCTAAACTAAGTTAAGTTGAGTAGGAGAAACTACTTTAAGGATAAGTTGAGGATTGGAGGGTGTTGGAAAAATTTTGAAAAAAGTTTCGTGAGTTACTCGGCCAGCTCTACGACCTGTACTTGGTCACTTAAAAATTGCGTGCAATTTTTTTTTTTTTTTTTGTAACACCGTGTAATTTTCCGCGATAACTTAAAGGTGAGACACACAACAGTCAGAGGCGTCGCCTGTGCGTATTATTTCATATATGGGCTATTTTTACCGTAATATATTTTTAGTTCAGCCATGTAATCCGTGGAGCCTGAATGATTTACATATGTAGATTTAAAAAAAAAAGTACATTAATTTTTATTTCAGTTCATTAATGTATAGTATAATCCATTTTTTCAGAATTTATAGAAAATTATATTGTCTGAAATAAAAAAATTATAAATCAAAAATTAAAAATGTTAGTTCATTGAAGTTGGGGAAATCTTTACCTAATCTCCCCCTGGCTATGCCACTGACTCCAGTAGTTGTACATTTGTACCTTAAACTTTGTTGTCTTAAACAATAACTACTTTGAATAAAATTAAAATTTCTATTCTACACCTTTCGGTTTTTCGTCTCCACCAGTTTCTGAAGCGTCGCCGTCAAGCTGTTGATCGCATCAATTTTCAGACGTTCAATACTCTCCTGCTGTAGTAGCGACATTTTATGGAATTGCATTTGCTCACGGTGCAGTTCCTTTTGGCACTGAATTTTCTCACGCTCCACCTCCAGCTTCCGTTCAAAATAGTCCTTCCACCACGTCCCATCGTCCTGTGACCCATTGCATATCGGCGGGAACTCGTCATTATCACATTTTCCGCGGCTGCCAACGTGTTCGTAGCCATTCGTGTGTTGTATCTCCAGCGGCAGCTCAGCAGGGCTGAATTCCAACTTTTGCTGCTTCAGCACAGACATAACCGTCGAATCCTCATCGAACTCATCATTAAATTTATCCAAGTCTATTGCGGCCGTGTTGGCCAATAGCGCCAATTGATTCCCTTCACTATATTGGGGCGTAACTTCAGTTTGTAGGGAAGGCGTCTGCAATTGACTACAATTGACTTCTAGTGATTGTTGAAAACTAATCGGCAAGGGCTGCGGCTGCGGCTGCGGTTGTGGCTGCTGTTGCGGCTGCTGGTGCTGGTGCTGTTGCCGTTCCGACTGCGGCTGCTGCTTCTGCTGTGGCAGCTCTTGCTGCTGCTGCTGCTGCTCTACCGGCGGTTTGTGATTAGACGCCGATTGGTATTGGAAATCGCTCATATCCACTTTTTTGTCCTTCAAGTACTTGTGCATATCTTCGAAGAATTCCCATTGCACACATCCACTTGTAATCTTCTTAGGTAAGTTTTTACTGTAGGTAATAATTATATTGTGCCATTTCTTTTGCACTTTTGCTTCGCTGTAGTGAAAGCCTAAATTTTGGAGTTCTCGTGTGATGTGAAGCCAAAGTTCAGTCCGTTTTTGTCGACCCTCAGAAAACTTGGCCTGCATAGAACCACGTACGTGTATTAGCGCACGTGTAGCTTCCGTAGTCCAAGCACGTTCATAGCTGCCGCGTCTACCCAGTCTTAAATTTTGGCCATTGGTACGTTCAGCTATCTCAAGTACCGAATCATCGTTAAGATCGTCATCGCTGATCTGATAGTATTCTGGAAGATGAATAACAAATAAGAGAGAATACTTGTTTAGTTTAGGAATTAAGCAAGACAACGAAAAAAAGGAACAGCAAAAGCACAAAATAAATCGTACGCTGACGGGCAGCGGTTGTATTGTTGTACCAAGGGATAATATTACGATTTCTACAAGGGATAATATTACGATTTCTGGTAAGCGATATTCATAGATAAAGTTGTAAAATTTTCCGAACCACAATTGGTGTATGTAGCCTGTTAGTTAACATTGCATTTATTACAAACTTTTTCGGTGCATATTGGCCAATCTTAGAGATGAACGATACCATGCAGGTATCGATACCTTTACTTGAAAGTAGTATCGTAAGAAAATATCGATACATGAAAAATATCGGATATAAAGTAACGATACCTACTCGTAACGGTAATTTTGGCTGTGAAGGTCTTCCGTATGGGATGGGTGGGTTTAAATTGAATTTTTTAAGTTCGAATAATAAAAGTTTAAAGTTGACGAAATTCCCGGTTTATATTTCTTATAATAAAAATTAACGGATTTTTTTTGGTGAGTTCTTAAAATGCTTAAATTTCGATACAAAATTTCTGGGCTTGGCGTTGAACATTTTGGTTTTTTCTTTGTCATCCACGTTTTGCAAACATCTGTTAAAAAAGTTCATTTCATACTAGTTTCAGGAAAAAATTTACGTCTTCAATATTTGAAGGCAAGGCAAATTTTCGACTTTGATCGTGGCACGAGCGCCCGATAAAAATCGGCGCATTTCGTACAATTTGATTGTTCTACAATGAGCAATAGAGTATTCACATTATCGGTACAGCAATATAAATTTTGGTTGATTATAGTCAGCACAATTTTGACTAAGATTTCCGCATTTCGAAAAATTGTGTTTTTTCACATTATCGGTACATGAAATGCGACGACAATCGGATGATTGCGCCGATAATGGGATCAATCGATCCAGTTATTATTTACTCAAATAATAGATAATTGTTATTTGAGGCGAAGATCATGCAGAAGGTGACAAGGTGATCACAAGTTTATAGTAAATTTCTATGAATCTTGAACAAACTTGACAAGGATATTTATTCTAATATTCGCATTACGTATGGCAACTGGGTAGGGTACTGACTGTCGGCTACTGTGTCTAGTAGCGCAATATTTTGTTTCCCGCTTATGAAGATTTTGTTATTTCTTTATTGGAGCAAAGTTGCCCAGTTGATTTGTATAAAGTTAGTAAACCACCTTATCTCAAAAAAAAAATAATAACAATAAAATAAAAGAACGATAAAATTATTTTTTACACTTTGTTTTCCACAACTAATTAGCGGCAAAACAAACAGCAAATCTTGGATATATGCGATTTATTTTTCATGTTGGTTCGCTAAGTTTATATACAGCGGCGAACAAGATAGTAGCAGCGAAATTCAAAATGATGCTGTTGGCAACTTTTGTTTATTTATTGTTAAAAAATTTCATTTAATTTATGGGTCGATCTATATACATACATATATCAGAAATCACATAAATAAAAGTTTCAGAGCTTGCACAAAGTTCACAAAAACTAATTAAACTTAAAAAAATGCCCATCAAAATTTAAATTTTTTTAGTTAGATTTACTAGAAACAGTTTGAGTAAGCAGTTTTGTAGCTCATTCAATTTTAGTATAATAAAGTGGAAGTTTCAAGTCACTAAAAATTAACGCTAATTTTTTTAGATTTTTTTGTGGAGGGTGTTTTTCCATATAACGCATGAACAAAATTTGTTTTCCGTATCATTAGAGCAGCTGATTTGATTTATTTTTTTCTTTTTCAAATTATTCGCTCTCTAAAATGTCAAATATTTTTTCATTTCTTCTCACATAAATTGTCAAAATCTTTTTGCATGTGAAACATTTTCCCATACAAAACAAGCGATTAAAAAGGTACGTGTGGAACGTTCACCTAACTCCGCAGCACAAACGCTGGTTACTGGGCCTTGCATATGATGGATCAATCCATCAATGCTTCGAGAAGCAAACAAAATTTACCAGTAAAGAAAGTCGCACGAACTTTTTTTCCAAATCTTTTTTTATTTAATTTTTAATCAAAATCAAAACAGTTTTTGACAATTTAGATAAGCAACAACAAAATACACATAAATGTTGGTTTTGCTCTAATACCTGTTTGATAACCTTTTAAGTTGAAATTTCTTTGACTGTTTCAAAAAAATTTAAAAGGTTAGTGATCTCATTTAAGAAAGGTACTCATAGATCAATACATAAATCATGACTTTCAATCACTTCACTTCTCTAGCTGACAAATTTCATTATAAATGACTACTCAATCAAGAAAAATTAAAAGGTGTTAGAGAGTTTAAAAATTCTGTGGCGAATCTTGCTTGCTTCTGTGGATATTCAGAAACGACAGTATCGATGCCATAGTAAACATTTTCTTATCCGGGCAACATTATAACCATTATTTCCTTATTAACTATCGTACATTGTTTATTTTTTAGACACGAAATTGCTCAGTCCTTCAAGTGGTTTTGATTACTTACACTAGGCTGAGGTTGAACGACCCAGTCGACTAAATTTACATCTCGCAAAACAAACTCTTAGTGTACTTATCTTAATTTTTGGGTCTGGAGAGAGTTCTTGACCTTACCTAACTTGCAAAAGAAATGTGAAATAATCTCACATTTAATTAAAACAATTCGTCGGCAATGATTTTTTTTAAGTTTTCGAGGATTTTAAAATCATATATACATGTAAAATTGAAAATAAAAACAATTAAGTTCTTCAAAAATATTGTACCCAGCATACCAGCGGAGTCCGATAATAGACCGAAAAGGTGACCTTACGGGTTTTCAAAATTTTCTTAATTTTGTTTATAATTAATAAGTATTAAAGAGTTTTTTGCGGTTCTCTTTTCAGGAATATTCGAAAACGACGATCAGTTTCTTCTTGATTGAAAATTTCTTTTCAATTCACAGACAAGATAAAAAAAATACTTTGAGTGCCTTCTCACCCCATATTCGGAGCCCTCCGAAAACACTCATTCGAGGTGTTAACGTGGGAGTCCCTTTTAACTCCATAATCGGGGTACTCCGAAAACTTATTTAAAGGAGTTACTGCGGTCGTCGGTTTTTATTCCATATTCAGAGCGCTCCGCACTTGCTGCCTATTGAAATGAAGGTAGCAATGCTTTGTTCAATGTAGAACTCCATGCAAATATTTCAAAAGTGGTCTAATGATTTTTAAATTTGAAATGTTCGTGCAAAGTTTCAGCAGTTTCGAGCACTTTAATTCGATACATGACTTGTTCCTGTACGATTAGCAGAAGGCTGGGAATAAGGGCCTTGTCTTATAATAATAAATAGTATAGATTTTTAATTAATAAAATTTATTTGTTGAATTGGTACACTGTTACCGTTTTGGTATATTCTGCTTTTACGATTTTCTCATTACTTTCATACTATTTTTGGTTTTAAGTTTCTGTACTTCTTTGAGTTATGAAATAGTTGGTCAGATTAGGCAAGACCATCTATCTTCCACATGTCTTAAAGCCAGGTTATGCAAGACTTACACTTAACTTACCTAAAAACTTAGAAACGATTACCCAGCGTGCCACCTATTACCTTTACTCTTTTATTTTATTCTCAGCACTTGCGTTTATACACGTAAAATTTTAAACGTTTATATATGTTGGTTAAAAATTTATACAAAATTACAATGGAAATAAATGTATTTACGCGTTTCAATTGTTTGTGGTTTTTATTTTATTTAATGTCTTTATTTAGAAGTTCCGTTTTCTATTACCAGATGAATTACATTTCTACAAAAAATCGAAAATACGAACAGATGCAGTAACAAGTAATTTTTAGCAAAAAAAAACCGACTTAAAAAAATATATATATATATTTCATGATCCAATGATCGGATCTAAATCAAATTAGTATGGGAATGTCTTCGGAATGTCAAAATAATGTGTTTGTTGTAAACAAGGCGAATTCATTTTACAAAAAAACACATCATTTTGGCATTCAGAAGGACTACGGCGAAAATCTAAATTCGCCAGCGACACCACCTTGTATAAATTCGCATTGATGTGGCGCAAGCTAATTTTGGGAAAGCGCTCATAGCCGTTTTTCATTTTCCTTTCCAACGTTTAAAAAATCTTGAGTAAAGTGTTTTGCACATGTTTCACTATATCCCTGGCTCTTTCATAGTCTCTAATGTTTTTTGCTTTATTTGAACTTTATTGTCATTATACGTAGTGACTTTGCAGAGAGATCAAGCCATTTATGAATCTTGTTACGGTCTCATTTCGCTGCCATGTGAAACATGTTTTTCGCACTCATTGATTATCCTTCTACTGTCTTCTTTTTCTATATAGCCAACATTTCCCTTTTAAACAAAAATTAAAAATCACGTTACTTTTAATGACATTGAGCTCGTTCGCTTCCAAGGAAATTATTTCAGCATTATAATATACAACGAGATCACTTTTAGTGGAATGCTAGTTGAGATATCATAGTAGATTTTAGTATACTTAAGGCTGGTTTTCACTATGTCAAATTCAGTGGCATTTGCCGTCAAATAAGTGAAAACACATTGTCAAATGGGATCAGAATGCGGTTTATCGATTGATTTGGATCAGGATAGGTCTTTAGTCGTGTACATGCGCTGCGAAATCGGTTGTATGTCAGTTTTTGGCCCATAATATCATCGGCAAAGGTATGGATAAAGGAGATGAAGTTGTGTCAAAATATGTCGCCAAATTTTGGCGTCAAAATATGACATATGAAAACCAGTCGTTAGTTCGGCTCTTGTGAATTTTTTTGATTTGGCTTAGAAATAGTCCACATTTCATTCCGCGTACGTTATAGAGAGGAATTTTTTTTTAAATATGTGAAAAATTATATAGTAGCATGATTCTCTCAAGGCTCTCTTTGAATTTAGAAACTTAACTCAGAAATCAAAAATCTATAGTTCTCTAAGTTTCTGAGTGAAGTTGTTTTTTGCGTAACTGCATACACGACCTGCCCATTTGCCAGATATGCCATTTTCAAGTCAAGTCTAAAAGCCTGATTTCGGCAACTTAACTTAACTTAACGGAACTTATAACTTAGAAAATCAAAATTAAGCAGATTTCGACCGGGTCAAAGGAATTTATATTATTAGGAAGTTGAATCGAGGAAATGAATTTAATATGGTCCTTGAGCCAGTTAAGCTTGTCTACGGAATCGCGCCAAATTGGACCCTTCAATGGGTTTTTATTATTAAGTCTCTTACAATATGTTCATGAACAAATTGTTAACGCGCTTATTAAAAAAAACAAATGAAGAATTTTCGGAATGGTTTTCAGAAGCTGGAGATTGTTTTGAGCACAGAAAGCAACTTCTGAATTTCATGGTAACCGTATTACTGTTTAAAAACGCGAAATGGTTGGCTGGAGATGAAGCCCAAGCAAACATGGAGCGTCTTAAACTCTACCCAGAATTAGAGCGTATGACGGTAGAGCGGTCGGCGGTAAGTGAACAGCTGTAAAGTTGCCGCAGTGAAATCCGTCAGAGTAAACACAATTGCGGCGCCGACAGTTGTCATTTTGATTTCAAAATTATCATTAAAATTAAACATTGTTTCGGTACGTGCATGTTTAAATTTTCTGGAAATAAAAACGGATAACAACATATCCGAACTTGCGAAAATAATCAAAATTACTACAATGAACACTCAATCAACATTGTGCCGTCCCCGGTGGGCGGTAAAAATAGAAACATATTTAAATCAACCGAAAAACGTCGGCGATAAAACCGCTGCCGCCGCAAATATTAGCCATTCCATATGCCTTTGTGAGTTTTAAATTTGACAGCGGTTAACCGTCGACCGCTTACCATCGTCCGCTGCAATTCTGGGTAGAGCTTTAAACAGAATTAATTGAAAAGATTAAATGTGTGATTAAAATGATTTTAATATGCCATAAGACTGCTTACACAAAATTTTTTATAGAAATTCGAATTAAAAATCTTGAAATTTTAAAGAGTTTGTTGTTTTTTTATGTTTCGTGCAAACTCTATACAAAATTAATAAACACTAAAAAAAAACAAAAATAGTAAAATTTGGTACAAATGTTGTACTGCTATTATTTTGGGCAGTACTATATTCGTTTTCTTATAATATGGTAAAATGTCAATAATTTCCCTTGCCCGGATTGTCTGGCTTAAAACCCGGTCGAAATCTGCTTAATTTTGATTTTCTAAGTTATAAGTTCCGTTAAGTTAAGTTGCCGAAATCAGGCTTTTAGACTTGACTTGAAAATGGCATATCTGGCAAATGGGCAGGTCGTGTATGCAGTTACGCAAAAAACAACTTCCCTCAGAAACTTGGAGAACTATAGATTTTTGATTTCTGAGTTAAGTTTCTAAATTCAAAGAGAGCCTTGAGAGAATCATGCTACTATATAATTTTTCACATATTTAAAAAAAAATTCCTCTCTATAACGTACGCGGAATGAAATGTGGACTATTTCTAAGCCAAATCAAAAAAATTCACAAGAGCCGAACTAACGACTGGTTTTCATATGTCATATTTTGACGCACAACTTTATCTCCTTTATCCATACCTTTGCCGATGATATTATGGGCGAAAAACTGACATACAACCGATTTCGCAGCGCATGTCCACGACTAAAGACCTATCCTGATCCAAATCAATCGATAAACCGCATTCTGATCCCATTTGACAATGTGTTTTCACTTATTTGAGGGCAAATGCCACTGAATTTGACATAGTGAAAACCAGCCTTAAGTATACTAAAATCTACTATGATATCTCAACTAGCATTCCACTAAAAGTGATTTCGTTGTATATTATAATGCTGAAATAATTTCCTTGGAAGCGAACGAGCTCAATGTCATTAAAAGTAGTGTGATTTTTCATTTTTGTTTAAAAAGGAAATGTTGGCTATATAGATTAGGAAGACAGTAGAAGGAAAATCCATGAGTGCGAAAAAACATGTTTCACATGGCAGCGAAATGAGACCGTAACATGATTCATAAATTGCTTGATCTCTCTGCAAAGTCACTACGTATAATGACAATAAAGTTCAAATAAAGCAAAAAACATTAGAGACTATGAAAGAGCCAGGGATATAGTGAAACATGTGCAAAACACTTTACTCAAGATTTTTTAAACGTTGAAAGGAAAATGAAAAACGGCTATGAGCGCGTTCCCAAAATTCGCTTGCACCACATCAATGCGAATGTATACAAGGTGGTGTCACTGGCGAATTTAGATTTTCGCCGTAGTCCTTCTGAATGCCAAAATGATGTGTTTTTTTTGTAAAATGAATGCGCCTTGTTTACAACAAACACATTATTTTGACATTTGAGGTTATATAATGAAAACATCAAATTTTTTGCTCATTTCCAATTATGGCATCATTTTCATTTGTTGCGATTCGATTTTTCTTTCTCGAGATATACCAGTTTTAATGCGCAGTACTTCGATATTACGTCGTACGTATGAGTCATCATAGCATGTGTAGAGGCTATTCAATCGTTATGAGCGAAAAATTTTGTGTATTGATTTATGTATGTATTCTTGTAAATATTCTTAATTTTTTGCTTTTGTTAAATACAAACTCGTTATGAAAAAAGCATCTTTTGATTTTAGTGTGATAAACCGCTTTTTTGATAAGTTTTTGGTGCTTTTTGAAAATCAAAAGTTGGCAACACTGGCTGTAAGCTCAGGATATACCATGAAGTTTACATTGGCTTTATCTACCGAATATAATTAACGAATGACTTTACCGCTCGCGATGTCATCCATAGTTTTTAAATCGTGCTTTAATAAGTTATTCCGAGCCGATTTAATCAAGTGGAAGTAGTCGCAAAGACAGTGGATTTTTTTCCATTGAAAATAAAGGACGGACTTTCCGCGGAGACATTTAAAAGTTTAAAGAGACGAACGTTGGTTGGGCCTTGATCGCATTAATGGCTTTGACGCTTAAGCTGAGGCCTTCAACCGTTTTAATATTATCCGTTAAGGAATTCAAAAGACTTGAAGCCGACATACCGCCTTTTACCATATAATAGGAAAGGACATATTTCCAATCCGCCGCGATGGCTTTCACCATGAAAAAACCACATTTGTCGGCAACATTGAGGTCGCGATTACCGTCACCAATATCCACGAAACCGTCAATAATGTCTCTACTTTTATTGTAAACGAGATCTTTTTTAATAGAAATTTCGCCGAATAATATTTCGCAAAACCGCTCGGAGGGAGAAATTTCAGAAATAGGGTTGCCAGATTTTTCATGCTAAAAAAATCAGTACTTTTCAGTACATTTTTTTTTCAAAGCAAAATTATGAATGTATGTATCAGAAATACCTTAAAACGCCAGAGTAGTTGTTTTTAACAATATTTTGGTATATAAATAAAATATAGTTCATAAGAAAAGTTTTATTCATTTTAACATGGGTGTACACATCATTATACACAGTATTTTATATTTACGACATTTTTGAATAGCAATAATGAGATCATTTCCATATGCAGCGTTTGAATAGTCGAAGAATTCTACATTTTTCATTTTAAAATTACTTTTAATATTAAGTTCAATTTAAAAATTTTAATTAGAAGCCGGTTTCTTTCTTTGCGCCAGGTAGAAAACTTTATACTTAAGATCCTCTCAGTTGCTTCGTTTGAGTGTGGTATTGAAAAAAAATACATATTTTTTCAAACTGTGGAAAAGGGCTTCATCTATAATTCCTCATGTCTTAAATTAATTTTTTCAACAACACAAAAACTTTGAAGGACTAAGAATTCCCTAAAAAGAGTATCTAACTCTATATCTTGTATGCAAAACTCTTTTGCAATATGAATAAATTGTTAAAAAAAAATTGTAAGTTATAGGCAAAACCCATTCGAATATTCAAATTTGTTGTTATTAAACTGAGTTATTTTCGAGATAACTAGCAACACTCGAAAAAAACGTCAGCCTTCTTTTTAAATAATTAAACCAGCAACATATCGAGGGCTTACATATATTCAATACCCTCTATCGGCATTTTTCACAAAAATGAGATTCTAATATAAAAATCCACCTAAGACTTAACTGTCCTCGGTGATGTTAATGCTGACCTTGTATCACGCTTGACAGAACAATTTACTTTTAAATTGCAAAGTCAGAATTAACACCGGTGATGACAAATAAGACCCAGATAGGTTCTAACATCACAAAGTTGTTTTTGTGAAAATTGCAGACAGAGGATATTGAATATAAGCCCTCAATATTAGGGTTGTTCCAGAAGCTACTTGTAGAAAAACTCGTGCAAAGTTCAAACTGTGAGCGTATATCAAAGAAACTCTAAAACTTACTTGTGGAACGCGTATGTGTAACTGGAAGCTGCCTCGAGTAGCTAGTGGAACAAACCTATTATCGCAACTGATACGTAACGCCCGGCGATATGCCCATAAAACGATTGATATTTCTTTTTGTATTAATTTTTTAATTATCTTCTTACTTTTTACAGTACAGTTTAAGGAAGTTCCAACGTTATGTAAAAACCTTAAGAAAATCCTAGTTGTTTGTTTGAATTGGAAATTCAGTACAAATCAGTAAAAATTTTGAAAAATCAGGATATTAGCGTACTGATTGAAGAAATGAATAAAATCAGTACAAGAGTTAAAAAATCAGTACTGTACTGATAAAATCAGTTCGTCTTGCAACCGTATTTCAGAAACGATATGTTTTAAGCTTTCAATTACTTTAGAATCTATGCCCGGCGATACATATTTAATAGGGCGCCATCGAAAAAGGGATTTTTTTGGGAGGAAGTGAAAACTTAAAGTCATCCCGCATACAATTTTAGGCTTTAGTCGACATGTAATTAATATTTTGAGCTAAAGTTGTTTACGTGTCCGTGTAGGAGCTAACCGACCGTACTATCATTCTAGCAAAATTTCAAGCGTCATCGCTACAATCGGGCGAAGCTATTATTGCATATGTTTGCAAACGAGAAATTTGCTGCTTCAACGCGACGATTTCGTTTTGCAACTCTTCAATTCGTATGGATTGCTTTCTCGCGTTATCCTGATAAATACGCGCATCCCGAGCGAAAGGCTCATGGTCGCAGAAACCAGGTTCATTGCTAAGGCTCTCCTCAGTGCCGCGAACATCAAAGCGCTGTCTTTTGACCTCTAAATCAGAGAAATGTTGAAATTCCTCAAGTGACAAGTCGCCTTCCGACTTACATGCTTAACAGGCTGAAGTATTAATTCAGAGGAGCAGCTATTTGGCTCACTCGGAATTTGAGGTGGCAAATTGAACAGAGGAAAAGCCCCCTTTAGAAGTCGGGTTTTTGATAAATATCTCTTATGAAAGTGACGTGAAATTTTTTTATTTGGCGGAAATCGCACTTTCAAACTACAAACTAAGGCCCAATTATTGAAGGCAACTTCCGCCTTCGGGAAGACAAATAGGGTCTGGTCGTCATGGGAAGAGCGGCCCTGAACGCAGCAAATGCGGTACCCCTTTGCCTCCTCAGTAGCATGCTGCAAAACGACATCTTCTTCTGGTCCTAAATATTTTATATGATACATATTATGAAACACACACATCACCGAATGTACCATATTAGCTTATAAATAAAGAATTCGAAAATCAAAATTTCTAAAATCAGTTCGCATCCCTCAAGGAAAAAACTGTTAGAGTATTTATTTCTTCAAGAAAATTGACAGCAAAAGCTTAAAATCCAGCTCTCAATAAAATTCATAAGATATATTTTCATTATAGGTACATTAGGGTGGTCCAAAAAAAAGTAAAGTCGAAAATTTAATGCTCTCACCCCCTAGGATTGTTCTATACCGAAAAAAATATACTCCTGTTTTTTTATTTTAAAATCAAAATATATTTAGACGTCGCTCAAAGCGCTCAAAGTTTCCCATGTATTTTGTATGGGGGAAAAAAAGACTTTTCGTAGAAATGGCATAGAATCCATGGAAATCGAAATTTTTCAATCTGAAAACTCTGCTTCTCTTCAGAAGACTTCAGAGAATAATGCCCAATTGTTTATTTAAACATTTTTTAATTTTAACTATTTTTTAAGGGTCTCCGAAATATCCCAAAAAAAATCAAATATACAAACAGAAATATACAAAAGAAAAAAAGAAAAAATAGTTTAAATTAACAGCCCGATTCTGTGCACTTGATAAATTGAAAATCTTTATAATTTGTCAATTTTTTATTATTTATCAAGAATTGAAATTCTAGCACAGAAATCAAAAGCTCTTTTCTTGAAATTGAATTTTCATGTGAAATGTATAAATTTTGTATATCAATAAATTTGTTTCTAACAGCTAAATAAATCATTTGCCGGCATTCGAACCTGCGATACACGGAATTATGGTCGACATCTCTACCTACTCGGCTACGGCAGTCAAAAGCTTTTTTGCTTTTAAATTCATATTTTTCATATGTGACAATGAAATCACATCCACTCATGTGGAAATCAGTTCCACTCATGTGGAAATCGTAGAGCTTTTTGTTTTATAAATATTGATACAGAATGCGAAGGGAGCTTTTACTTGATAAAAATCTTGATACAATTTCTTTACAAAAAATGTATCAAGAAAACACAGAATTGGGCGGTAAAAAACGTTTAAATAAACAATTGGGCATTATTCTCTGAAGTCCTCTGAAGAGAAGCAGAGTTTTCAGATTGAAAAATTTTGATTTTCATGGATTCTATGCCATTTCTACGAAAAGTATTTGTTCCCCATACAAAATACATGGGAAACTTTGAGCGCTTTGAGCGACCTCTAAATATATTTTGATTTTAAAATAAAAAAACAGGGGTATACTTTTTTCGGTATAGAACAATCCTAGGGGGTGAGAGCATTAAATTTCCGATTTTACTTTTCTCCCATACATTTTTGGACCACCCTAAGGTACATTCATACATACATACATTCATTATACATTCCTATACATACATATCGTCGTTTAAGGTACAAACCGCGTAAAAATTATGGCAAAAAGCTACAACTAACTTAAGTACCAACTAGAATTTAACTATAAACTCCACTTCCTCAATAAATTATTAAATTCATCATTAATTATCCCTATTATACACATACAAAAACAGGCATAAGAATTATACATAATCACTTTCACTAGTCACAAGGACCTGCCCCACCAGTCACACATTTACACACGTTTAAAGTTTTGAAAAACACACAAAGGAGCAAATGACATACATATGTACACACACACAAACAGGCATAATACATACATATGGGTCATTCCACGTAAAATAATAAACGACAAATTTTAAAGTTCCATTTTTATCACTATTTCATTAGTTACCTATAGCTAAATGACTATATTTCATTTATCTGTCTAAAGATATTAAAAATAAAAAGTAGCTGTCTGTAGAAACTTTGACTTCATACATATGTATGTATGTAATCACTTTCACCAGTCACCATGGAATAGCCCATATGTATGCATATTTACTATTTTGGAATGCACTCATTGTATTTTTAAAGAAATTTGATTCACTATTTTAAGTTTTCCTCTGGATGGTATGTACATGCATATACACATACATACATACATACATACATACATACATATTTCTACACACATATGTATGTCCACTGCACTCACTTATCAACTCATTGAACTAAACTGAATCAAAACAACTTACCAAGGTTGAGGGTTGGGACCGCCCCACTCTTCAGTCGCTGGCCTCCAATGGCGTAGTCAGGAAAGTGGTCGCCACAAATAAAGGTGTTGGTTGGGGCAATGTGGGCGTCTGGCGAAATCCCCAGGTTTTGCCTCCACTTTTGGGCCATCCCCTGGTCCTTTGGCCATCCAAACAATTTGGCCTGCAAGCTGGTGATGGGGCAGCCCCGGACGACGCAGCGGCGAATGCTGGACATTTCGTAGGTTTAGAGCGCGCGATTAGGTCAGGAATAAAAATTCGAGTAAGAACCACGTCCGAACGTCTCGGCAAAATTTTCCGTATGAAAGACGTTAGCCTTTTTTCTTTATAATCTTTCATTTCCGCGCATTTATACCAGAGCACGTACCCATATGAATGAGAAGGCGCATTTTAAGTGTGAACTAATTCTCGCCAAAAATTTTGAGTTGCGGTCGAGCAACTACACCCTCGCCGACGAAATGCACCATTCGTCGACGGAATGTCGGCTGCCGCCACATCAAAGGTTGTTCCGTTCCACCACAATGCGACGAAATTTACCATAGTTTAAAGCAAAATGAAAAAATAAGAACGAATAGGAAAAGAGAAACAGAAATCTAATAAGCGATAGGCAGAGGCGGTGCTTGCGAAGACAGGCGCGTGCTTGTGTCGGATCAAAACGAAATCTAAAATAAAAATGGAAGTCAGAACGACAAGTGTAGAGAAAGAAGCGGTAAACGGGGAAAGGAAGGGGCTTTTGTACATTTGCTTGCTTGCCGAAAATATGATATTTGCGTGAAATCGATTTGCTGATTGGANGAAATTGATTTTTGCATACATGTATGCATTTTTCTATTTCAACTAAACATGTATGCATTCTTCTATTTCAGCTAAGTTGATAAGATTTTCTTTAAGCAATATTTTGAGTTTTTCCACAATCGTCTAAAGTCATGTAAAATGGACCTTTTTACAAAACTATTTTATTCTAATAAAATATTATATAATATACGTATACATATAATATTATAAAACTATAGAATAAATGCATGCATAGAAGTCGAAATTATTTTTACTATATGTAATATGTACATATTGTGTACATGCGTATGTATGTACATATGTGCAACTCACAGCAGCATACATACATATGCACATAATTGTGAACTTATTGCCGTCAGAAATTTTAAGGTGCGGTCGAACAAATATACCACTCGTCGACGAAATGCACCACTCGACGCAGTGTTGCCGTTTTGATACATATGTATCCCATTGGATACATTTTCGCCTTAAATTAAATGGGGGATATTTCGTTTTTTTCCTCAGTGTAAATTTGGATACCTTTTCCCATAAGTATTGGTGAGCTGAAGAAATTTTTTTTTTAGTTATGTACGAGCTATTATAACAGTTTTCAGTTTGCTCTCATCTACCAAGAAAAAAAAATTCCTTACTCTTGTCACTTTGAAAAATAAAATTTTTAGCTACATAAACGTGCATTTAATAACACCATATAGTTTTCAAATTTTAAAAAGTTTTCCGACCTGTAGTAGTTATGTAACTGTATTCTCGAGAATCTATTCGTAGTAATAAAAATCGAACATGCGGAAACTTTGGCCCGTAGTTGTAGTCAGTATTTTTCGATTCTTAGAAACAGATCTGGGAAACAAAGGCCCGTAGTTATAGTCAAAATTAAGTCATCACTAAAGTTAATTTCAGCTTTTTTGACAGATATCCTATTGAAAATTTTGTCAAAAAGCTGCTATTAACTTTAGGGTCGACTTAATTATGACTATAACTACGCGCCTTTGCTTCCCAAATCCGTGTCTAAGGATGGGAAAATAATGACTACATGTTTATAAGCTTGTTAAGAGGCCGAGTTTGTTTTCCATAGATGCACTGCGTAAAAATGTCCGCTCTTTTCGGTGGATACATTTGGATACAGTTTTCGATTTTTTATGGATACTTTAAATGCTAACGCAGTGGCAACACTGACTCGACGGACGGTGTCGGCAGAGAAGTGTCGGCGACTGCCACCATACCAAAAATTGTTCCGTGCCACCACACTACAACCAAATTTACCATAGTTCAAAGCAAAATGAAAAAATAAGAACGAAAAGGAAAGAGGAACAGAAATATAATAAGCACTAGCGTGTAGCATAGTTTAAAGCAAAATGAAAAAATAAGAACGAATAGGAAAAGAGAAACAGAAATCTAATAAGCGATAGGCAGAGGCGGTGCTTGCGAAGACAGGCGCGTGCTTGTGTCGGATCAAAACGAAATCTAAAATAAAAATGGAAGTCAGAACGACAAGTGTAGAGAAAGAAGCGGTAAACGGGGAAAGGAGCGGGCTTTTGTACATTTGCTTGCTTGCCGAAAATATATTTGCGTGAAATCGATTTGCTGATTGCAAATTGAATTGCATAAAATTTTTCTATTTCAGCTAAACATGTATGCATTCTTCTATTTCAGCTAAGTTGGTAAGATTTTCTTTAAGCAATATTTTGAGTTTTTCCACGATCCTCTAAAGTCATGTAAAATGGATCTTTTTATAAAACTATTTTATTCTAATGAAATATTATATAATATACGTATACATATAATATTTTAAAACTATAGAATAAATGCATGCATAGAAGTCGAAATTATTCTTACTATATGTAATATGTACATATAGTGCACGTGCATATGTATGTACACACCCTGCAGAAAATCTGACTAGCCTAGAACTAGCGTAGAACTAAACCTTTTGCCGACAGTACCAGTTCTAGCTCAATACCCAAGCTATGCTTTCAACTGTCCAGTTTTACAGGCGATGTCATTGGCGGTGGCAATTGTCGCCCAGTGCATTACTTTGTAACNAGTGCACGTGCATATGTATGTACACACCCTGCAGAAAATCTGACTAGCCTAGAACTAGCGTAGAACTAAACCTTTTGCCGACAGTACCAGTTCTAGCTCAATACCCAAGCTATGCTTTCAACTGTCCAGTTTTACAGGCGATGTCATTGGCGGTGGCAATTGTCGCCCAGTGCATTACTTTGTAACCAGTTTTTAACCGATTCCATTTTGGACAGTTTTTTTTTTATAAGAAAACGTTTTGCACAAGGGTATTATAACTTTGTTCACATAACGGTTATTTGTAACAGGCAAAACGAATCGAGATAGATATGGACAAATGTATACATAAATGATCAGAATGAAAAGAGAAATCGATTAAGCGGTGACTGTCTGTTCGTCCGTTTGTCCACACGATAACTGGAGTAAAAATTTAGATATCTTAAGCAGTGTTTGCATTGTTCAACTTTGCGTTCAACATTTACGTTCAACTCAACGCAGGGATGCACGAAAAAAAAGTTGAATGGCTAAATGTTGGCTGGCAACCAACTTTGTTGAAAGCTTTTAGTTGAAACGCCGTTCAACCAGAAGTTGAATGCAAAGTTGAACAATGCAAACACCTTTTTATGGCGAATATTTTGATAATTTTTCATATTTTGATATTTTTAGCTATTCAACTTTTTTCGTGCAACCCTGCGCTGAGTTGAACGCAAATGTTGAACGCAAAGTTGAACAATGCAAACACACTTTTAACGAAACTTGGTATGTATACTTCTTTTCGGTGTATGACGGACGGTATTGAAAATGGGCAAAATCGGACAATAACCACGCCTACCTCCCATATAACGGTAATTTTCAGAAATACGAAAACTGCGATATTTTAGTAACTACTGAAGATAATTCACTCAAAAGTAATATTTATAATAATTTTTAGACGAAAACTAAGAACACTATAAATTTTTGGAAAATGGGCGTAGCCACGCCCACTTATGGTGACATGTGTATATCTTGGTAACCGCTGCACCAATTTCTTCCAAACTTGGCACAGTTGTTGGCCTTNTCAAAAGTAATATTTATAATAATTTTTAGACGAAAACTAAGAACACTATAAATTTTTGGAAAATGGGCGTAGCCACGCCCACTTATGGTGACATGTGTATATCTTGGTAACCGCTACACCGATTTCTTCCAAATTGCACAGTTGTTGGCCTTGGTACAGCATACCAAATGGCCAAAAATTTTTAAAATCGGACTATAACCACGCCCACATCCTATGTAAAGGTAATTTAGAGAAATACGAAATCTTCGATAAATCAGTAAATATTAAAGCTAACTTATTCAAAATTGATGCTTGCGGCAATTCTTTACCAATAAATACGTTTATGATAAAATTTTGGAAAATGGGCGTGGCACCGCCCACTTATGATCACATATGTGTATATCGGTAACCGTTCTACCAATTTGTACTAAACTCGCTATTTTTATTGTGATTGCCACATAAAAACAAAGCGTTGAAAATTGTTGAAATCGGATTAAAATTACGGCCGCTTTTCATATAACGGTAAATTTCAGAAACTTCAATATTTCGAAATTTAAGGACGCTAATTTACTCAAAATGTATACACCCCGGCTTACCATGTAGCTGTAGCTTTCGGAAATGTGGAAAACATATATTTAATACTTGCGCCGGGTATCTAATGTTCGGCTCCGCCCGAACTTAGACTTTCTTAGTTGTTACTAATCGATTTTTGGACATTTCGTCGTGGTGCATTTCGTCGGCGAGTAGTGTATTTGCTCGACCGCAACTCAAAATTTCTGGCGGCAATTAGGTCGCACTAAAAATGCGCCTTTTAATTCACATACTTTTTCTGGTATACGTTCTCTGGCGTGAGGCTGATAAATTTGAATAGAAGCGGCCTGCCGTATATAACAGAATGGTAGTATTTAATGTTAAAGTACATGGGAACATAAACTCTTATAAGGTAATCTTCTAGAGTTCTTAAGTTACAAGGTGGTGAACTTGTTGCAACGTACAATCGACAAAATTCTACCGGCCTTGGTTAGCCAACAAGAGTGCGCTACAGGTCCAGGTTTTGTAATAGCTTTTTTTGCCGGAACTAGGCAGATTACGCCTTAGTGTTTAGTCCGATTTCAATAATTTTCAATGGTTTGCCTTTATGTGGCAAGCACAATAATTTTACCTGTTTTGATCGAAAGGTTACCGAGATTCACATATGTGATCATAAGTGGGCGGTGCCACGCCCATTTTCCAAAATTTTATAATAAACTATTTTTTGCTAAATATGTACTGCAAACATCAATTTTGAATAAATTAGCTACAGCATTTACTGATTTATCGAAGACTAGCTAATGCCCGCTTGCTTCGCAGCGCCTAATAAGATCATTTACGTTGGCCAATACAAAAAGAGCGTTTAAAAGCAAAAGCGGTCTGTAAAGTAAACATTTTTATTTTAAATTGAAACGAATAAACAGCAGAATCCTCCTCACACATAAGCCAAGAATAGTAGCGCTGTGATACCATATAGAATACTAATCCCTTTCGATGTCCTGAGTTTTACCGATGGTCTTTTTTCCACCTGTGAGATCACTGCCAAGCGTGCGTAATATTCTTCTATGATCTTGCAACTTCAACATTGGTCCGTAAACCAGTTTTCAGTTATAGAACGGCCAAGAAAATCCTCGCCCCCATCCCCCCAGGATGAAAAGTTTTCCCGTACATTGACTAAATGAGTCGTGTGTTCTCTTAAATATCGTTGAAATGAAGCCATTGATAAACCTACCCACCACTTTGCCACTTTTACAATTTACCTTAATATCTATGAACTGGATTCTTTGAGTCTTACTGCTGTACTAACGGCCGCCCCGAGCAATTTCGTCAATCGGAGGTGTATGAGGGCGTCAGGCAAAGGTCCGCTTACACAATGTTGCGGTCTTTACATGCAAACTTAACCGAATGCTCCATTTAGCCATATGAAAAGTAAATTCGTCTAAGATGAATATAGGGCCAAAGCAGACCAAACCCCGTGTGGGTTTCTATATATGTATTTCCGCTGCAGCGCAATTCATTAGGTCACTTTCCGCAAAACCACTGCTTGGCANGAACACCGTGTGGGTTTCTATATATGTATTTCCGCTGCAGCGCAATTCATTAGGTCACTTTCCGCAAAACCACTGCTTGGCATGAAATGAATACGCATTATGAATTT
>NW_016158870.1:106229-106686 GCF_001687245.7 Rhagoletis zephyria | reverse complement strand
CTTATATTTTAGTAATTCAAAATAACCATTCTGTGTTTTCTCATAAAGAGAGTAGGTAGAGAAAATGGGGACCGCCGTTTAGCGAAATACGATTAGCATTGTCTGGTGTGAAAGGAAAGCATCTATAGCTACTAGTCGCGGAGGTTACCTAAATGAATCACCGTCATAATGGACGATACGTCCTTAACAACTGTTAGATAAAGTGTGTTATTGAGAGTATGGAAATGTCTCCCCTGATCTATTGTCTTGAACAATGGTAGTCAACCTTTTTTCTCGCGTACCACATATGTGTGCACATATGTATGAACAAAGTGAACCAAACAGGTAGCAGTGCATGTACCAGCTGTAATTACTATTCTTTCCTTACAGATTTTGGAAATAACAAAGACCTATCACGCCTTCGGTCTGCGGACAAACAGTTGTTTGTAATTCAATGAGTTTTCAACAAAAAAAGAAC
>NW_016158870.1:89593-102072 GCF_001687245.7 Rhagoletis zephyria | reverse complement strand
GTAGTAGACGTCGCAAGGCTTCACGCTTACTTTACCTTGCCCCGTCCATCGCATTTCTTGGATGGCGGTGATGTCAGCCTTTGTCTTCCCGAGGACATCAACCAGCCGGGCAGAGGCACTTTCCCCATTAAGGGTCCGGATATTCCAGGTGCATACCCTTAAATCATAGTCCTTTATACGTTTGCCGTGGTCGTCATCAGAAACAGGGGGTCTCATCCGAGGCTTGTTGGAATTTTTCATTGGGCGGGGTTTTAACGTGGCGGGACCCAAACCCAGCGCACGCGAAGTTTTACGCCTTCTCACTTTAGCTCGCTCCCAAACGGGTGTTTGGTTGCTACCCAGAGGATACGTGGATATAAATATCCGGACGTTGTGAGCTGCGATTTGAACCGTACGCACAAGAATCGCTTCTGGCCACTCCCAGGTGAATGGCAGTCAAAAGTTTTCCACTTCTGCGCACGGAACCATCCTCCTCTTCCCTTTAAGTATTCTGTTTATAATGAGTAGTAATAGTACAAAATGTCATGTTCCTAACTGCATAAATGGAGGAGTTATAACGAAAAATCCCATATCTGAACAATCAGTTGTATGGAGGATATAGGTTATAGCGACCCGATCTTCGCCATTTTTACTGTAAGTAATATCGTGATAATTAGTGACAGCAATGCAAAATTTCAAGTTCCTAGCTACATAAATAGAGGAGTTATAACGAAAAATCGTATATCTGAACAATCAGTTGTATGGAGGATATAGGTTATAGCGACCCGATCTTCGCCATTTTTACTGTAAGTAATATCGTGATAATTAGTGACAGCAATGCAAAATTTCAAGTTCCTAGCTACATAAATAGAGGAGTTATAGCGAAAAATCTCATATCTGAACAATCAGTTGTATGGGAGCTATATGTTATAGTGGTCCGATTCTTCCGGTTCCGACAAATGATTAATACATTATAAAAATACACCCACCTACCAAATTTCATCCGGATATCGCGAAAACTGAGAGACTAGATTGCATACAAACAGACAGACAGACGGACAGACGGACATGGCTAAATCGACTCAGCTCGACGTTGTGATCATTTAAGTATACATTTTAATGTGTCTATCTCTTCTTATTCTGGTACTTACAAACATCGGACCAAAGTTATAATACCATTTCATGCTCATGAAAGGTATAAAAATCGGGAAATTTGACTCTTAAGGTCGAGACAAGTTCAGATTAAAAGTCAACGATAGGTGCTTAAGGCTTGCTCCCTCAGAGCCAACCCAAAATCCAAAATCCGAGAAAAAATTCTAAGTTAAGTAAGGCTTGCTGTTAACAGCCTAAGCCACAAGAACGTCCGAGAAAAAGTGTTAAAATAAAATAAAAAGTCACGAGATTTAGCCGAGTGCCGCGGTTACCGAACCCGATCACGACAAAAATAATAAAAAAATAGCAAAATAATAAGCATGTGAAATTGGTTAATTACATATACGTGATCATATACGTGTAAGGCGAAAGTTCTGTTGGGTATAGTTGATTATAAAATATATTTATCAAAGTCAATGGGAATGCTGACCCCCTAACCTTAGGAAGGCACAAGTCTACGAAAAAAATAAGGTACAAAAACAAACAAAAAAAGTCGCTGTTTGGTCCAGCGCACCGAACCGAAATGAAAAGCCGGCATAGTGGAATGCCCCTCCAGACTTGAAGGATGTACTGGACTTCGCGTACTAGTTTGCTGAGCTATCTTTCGGTCTCAGTGCACCCCACCGCAATGCTGCAAGGGACAGTCAACGCATACCCCCCTGAGACATGTGGGGTGACTGAGACCCCGATAGTCAGTGCTGGTTGGAGTCCCAGCCCACTCCATCGCAATACGAAGGCGCTCAGGAGCGGCAGCGCAGACCTATGGAGTGAAAAATTTATATATTATTTATTTATTTTATTTTTTTCCCAAAAAAAAACAAGTCGCAAAAAAAAACAAAACAAAAAAAAATATTCGGCAAAAGAAACTACTACAAAAACTATTTAAACTAAACGCCACTTAGCGGACTAATTTTCCCCAATTCCCGTGCCGACATATCGGACCACTGAACAAAATTGGAGAAAAAAAAGTCAACTAAAAAAAACTAAGTGATTTTAGCACTGCCTCACCGGGCGAATACAAAACTCCGGAGGACGTGACGTGAAGTCTCGGAGAAGCCTTCGGTTGCTGACCAAGAGGCCCGATCCGAACCAGCACATTCGGCTCCACTCATCCCGCCGAAACGCAGCAAGGGGCAGCAAACACATGCCCCCCCTGGGACTGGCGGGATGGCCATCTGTTATGGTACGCATACATTGGAAGCAGCAGTGAATGCAGCATGACACAATAGGGTGCACTATGGCTAGTCATGTCGGCTGGGCAGGGTTATTGCATTCACTACTGTTCCCTGCGCCACAGCAAAGAAACAGGCATGCCTTGTGAAACGTCTTTAACGGACGGACACGCAACAAAATATTCAAAAATTAAAAAAAAGCAATCCGTTAACACAAACTAAAAAAAAGCTTAAAAAGACGTGCTGGCCCACCCTCATCCATGGCTACCGTTGCACCCTAATGTCGGTAGCCCCATTATAAATCCCTAATGTGCCTTCCTAAGTAATTGAAGTAGTCAGCAGTCCCATATTATATTAACAAATTTACTGATAATTCATTTTCTTAAAACTATTTCTTAAAATAATCATCCTAACGCTAAGTCTTAACTCTAAAGTGAGTGTATGGAAAAAAACTGATTGTAATATCTAAAACAAAGGCAAGTCTCTCAAATGAAAAGAACCTCCGATAAAGGTAGGTATGCGATAATTACAATATATCCGGTATTCTAAAGAAAAATTTAACGTATATTAAGTAATAGCAGGTAAAAAGTTAAAGTAGGTAATATCAGGCAAGTAATTGCAAAAATGTTATATTAGGTAGGAAAATCAGGTAGGTACGTCTGGTATGTAGTTCAGGTAAGTGAATGAAATAGGAAACTCAGGTGAGTAGGTCAAGGTAAGTAGGTCAAGTTAGCCTAAGGTACTTATAGTTAAGTCTTAGTAATATTTCTCCTAAATTTAATTTAATTTAAGGGGTCTCTATATTCATTTGTTTTGGTTTTGGGTTCAGGTAATTTAATTTATTTCTTTTAGTCTTTCTTTTCTATTTCATCATCTTTCATTTTTTGTTTATTATTAGTATTAATATTATTATTTATTTATATTAAGTTTTTGTTATATAGTGGCCCTTTTATGTTAATTTACATTTTCTTTATGTTTCAGTTAATTAGAATTATTTAAGTTAAATGTACGTAAAATTTTATTTTATGTTGATTTATATTAGGTTACTTTATTTATAGGTATCTTTCGTTTTATTATATTAAAACTTTTTGCTTGTTTATTCTTTAAAATTAATGTTGTTTTATTATAAATTTATATCATTCGAATTTTATTTGAATTCGCTTTCCTGAAACTAAATTTCTTCGTTTTAGTTTTATCCTAGATTTTTGATTTCACGTTATTTATTTATTCTTTTTCCTTCCTCCAACTTTAAATATTTCGTTTTCACATTTTCGAAAATTTCCTCATTTACATTGATCAAAATTTGTATAGCAATGCAGTCGGCATCCTTAAATTATCCTTATATAATTTATTATTACTTCACTATAATTTTTAGTTATACCGAATTTCAAATCAATAATATAGTCCTAGGGTAGGTAAGTATGTTGGTATTTACCCTGTATGCGCAAAATAATCCTTTCATCGAGTTTTAACAAGACTATTATTTTGAACTTAAAATAAGCCTGTGGCACGGCCAGCTAGGTAAGACTGTTATGTATAAAAAGCACCCGCGCGCATATATGCAATAAATTTACATATATACCAACAAACCTCCTGACATCGAGAACCAAAGCAATTATTACTGGGGAGTGAGATAACCCTACCGCCCTTACACACTAATAGCTTACTCTCAAGTAAAGAGGTGCACTTATAACACGTTAAGTTTAAATGTATTCCCGGAAAAAAATGGATTTAAATTATTGCCATTTATTTTTTTTTTTTATATGAAATTTTTCGTACAGGCCCGAAGGACTCACCCACTGTTGCAGCAGGCTTGTGTGTGGCCTGCTGTTGTTGTAGTTGCTGGTGTTATGCAGCGCTATAGTAGCCGCGCTGGTTGTTGCTGTTGCTGGTGTTACGTGCTGTTGTTGCGCGCTATGGCAGCCACGCTGGTTGTTGCTGTTGCTGGTGTTGCGCGCTGTTGTTGTTGGTGTTGCGCACGCTATGGTAGCCGCGCTGGTTGTTGTCACTCGTTGTGACTGCAGCTGTGGCGGTTGTGGTTGTCGCCCGGGTGCTCACCCCGGTTGATGACGGTTGTTGGTGTTGCGCGCTGTTGTTGTTGGTGTTGCGTACGCTATGGTAGCCGCGCTGGTTGTTGTCACTCGTTGTGACCGCGGCTGCGGCTTTTGTGGTTGTCGCCCGGGTGCTCACCCCGGTTGATCACGGTTGTTATTATTGCGCGCTGTGACCGCGGCTATGGCGGCTGTCGTTGCTTGCGCGCGTTGAACCCGCTACTGGGGCGGTTGTTTTTGCTTGCGCGGTGTTGCTTCCACGCGTGGTTGCAGCCGCTGGTGTGGCGGCGTCGTCGTTGCTATCGCGCGTTTGAACCCGCTTCTGGCGCGTTGTTGCTACCTGCATGGGATTAATTTAATTGGTATATAGTATATAATGTATATGTAATATAATATAGGGTATATACCCGTGTTCGTATGGAACAGCAGCCCACGTCGGGGAGCCGGCCATATTAAGCTGCGGCATTCCCTTTGTTTTAAACGACAAGGAATTTGGATGAGACTTAATAAGAATATAGTCCATATGCTAGTACCGGAACTATTTCTTGCATGTTTATGGGCCAAAAGTTCTTCAACGCCTCGCTCCAGTGAGTCTTTCGCAATCTTAAGCTGCAAACGCCGCATTGCACCAAAGCCAGCCTTTCGACCCAAGCCACTACTCCACATAAACACAGATATACATATATAAGGTGAGGTATCCCCGCAAACATATTCTGAGCGTTCAGTATATATGAGCCCGAAAGGAACCCTAAGCGGGTAAGAACCATGATTATATAAAAAAAAATGTTAGCTCCTATATGGATCTTTAAGGAGTCATATATGATTCAGGTTATGAGACAGCTCTTTGTGCCGATATACAATAAATAAAGATTCGAAATTTTTATTTAAACGTGTTGATACAGAAATTTAAAAAAAAAATAGTTGGGAAACAAGAACCAAATATATGTATGGTAGGCTGGGTCGATTTTGTATGGGGGAAAATAAAAGGCATTTGACCGTATTGTAATTGTAATATTATGATGTCTTAGGTCTAAGCCAATTGTTATTAGCCACGAATGACTAATTTACAACTTATCTTTAGCCCGCGCAATGGAATCAAAGTGTGTGAATTTTTAAAAAGAAACTTTGGCTTCTAATATCTATGGAATGCGTTAATTCTTATACACAAGACGATATATCACATTCAGGGTTATTAAATTTAGCACCTTACGTTCATTTATCATTTTTCAATAAGTCTACAAGTTTTTAAGATATTAAGATAAAACTTACAAAAACTATAACTTTCTCTTATGAATTTTCAATTCTTCATTACTTCAGCAACCAAGTGAAAAATAAAAAAAAGAAGGACGAGATTTATTTTAAACGTTTTAATGTTTTCGGATGTTCATATAATACTAAAAGAACCATGGACTTGGTCACGCCGATTTGGTCAGTTTTGAAGATCGTTTTGAATGTAGTCGAACATGTATTGTGAAAGATTAGGAATCGGTTGATAAGTTAATAGTAGTTTCGAGCATATAAGTATTTACATACATTAACATAATACAATTAGGATGAGAAACGCCCATTTATGCAGTCTTGAAAGTTTGTGCGGAATGGTTTCATTAGTCACCGAAGGAGCACATTTTTCGCGGTTTCTAAATTTGCCGTTATTTGAAAGTAGGGGACGTGTAATAAGTGGTTAGATATACATACATAAATATTTAATTCCATTATGTGAAAAAGTGACTGTAGGTAAATGCAATAGTCCAATTGGACGATAATGCTTTGCATTCAACTTGAATGAAAAAAGTCACTCCCTGGCACACTTTTCTGTAATCCGGTTCTTTTATTGAAAAGTTATTTATCCAATTGAAGAGCATTGGTAAAAAAAAACTGGAGATTCACTTTAGTTTTTCGATACAACTTTGGTAAATGTTATTCGATCGGTACGAAGTAATTACCAAATTGAAGGCGAACCTTACTGTTACTGATTTACGATAATAATATGATGAAAATCGTTCAGATTATAAACTAATTGTTTTAAAATAAAAAAAATTGTGAACAAAATTGTATGCATAAACATAAGTAAACTAATTAGTGTTTCTAGAATTTGTGCCTGCTCAATGTTTCCATACTCATTTGCATAAACAAAAGTTTTCCACGATGATGGAAAATAATGGCTTTTCTATTAGAACTACCGAAATTGTTCCAAAATTTGCAAAAGTTCGCAAACTATAGCTAATATTAAAAAAGATTATAATATTAGGAACCAGCGACCTAAATGCACGCCAGCAATATTAATACTGTTATTTACATCTTTTGACTATAGGCTAGTGCAATCATCAAGCGAACAATTAAAATTTTATTGAAAAAAGATAACTTTGAGATTAACGATAAGCTAAAGGGCTTCGAGAAATGATATTTGACTTTGTATTTTGCATTAACGGATTCATTATCTAACAATACACACCAAACCTTTTTGCTGAACCCAGAATTTTTAACATGAATTGGTCTTATTCGACTAGTGTGCTATGGGTCACGTGGCGGTCGATGCGCGGGCCCTTACAATTAAAATAAAATACTACTATTTTTCAAGATTGTTGTTGACTTCATGACACAATATATTTTCACTATTACCAAGGGATTTGAGAAAAATTAGATTTTCGACCCGCCCTAATGTATGGGCATACAAAATTTAGCTGTAGCTGCTTCTATTAAAAGTATATAAGTATGTATGTTAGAATGCCCCATCCGGCACCAACGAGTCCGAATGTAGTCATGTATAAGGCCAATAAGAGTCCAAGGTGACTCCTATCGCAGCTCATTTGAAGCATGAATCTAAGCTCGTATAAGTCAACCTCCTGAGGAAAGGGAACATCTCTAAGAGCTCATTATGAGCGTAAAAGCTCCGAAATATGACTACTTATGTTTGCTGGGATAATGAACTTACCTCACAGTATCTTCATATACGATATTCACATCTTTAACGCCCACGATTTGCGCACCCGGAGTAAGTGCAGGGCTTCTCCCTGGTGTGGCAACTCCAATTTTTCTTCAACGAAAATTTGTAGGACTATTTCGTATTTAACTTAACGAGGCTTTGAGAACGGATGTATTAGTATAATGTCACTCCCGTACTTGATAACACTAGCCTCTAAGCTAACGGTTGCTTAAACTGCGCGCACTTGCTCTAGCAACTTTTCCGACAGAAGAAAAGTGCACCTTTCATCCACACTTGCACAACGTACGATCTTTCGCGGCGATTTTCGGTTCACTATTTCACTGTATGAATAATTCTTTGTAATAAATTTTTTTCCTGTTTTTGTTTGTTCAATACAAACGCATTTAATCATTTCTTTATTTTAACCACATGACAAATGTTTTCAACCGGGCACGTTCTTAAAATTTTCGCGTGTTTTGCTGCTCATCCGTTCCGAGTATTTCGAAAGTTAATCTGGGGTACAAATGGCGGACTATGGGGTTGCCAGCAGGATTTTATACCCTTGCACTGCGGGAATATTCCATTTGGAAGAATAACGGGCACTGCGTCATTTGGACTAGTTCCGCTACTCTTCCAAATGGAATTTGCCGCAGTGCAAGGAGGAATATCAAAAAAAAATCCGGGGTTGCCGTGACTCCTTTGCAAGTGTTTTTTTTTCAGAACTTAACCGCAAACCGAAAAATCTTTGAAAATTGCTAGTTTACCAATTTGACAGTTATGTGGTGAATACAAACGTCAGAATTTTATCTAGCTCATGTGCTAGTTATAATTTGACAGCTTCTAAGTATGATCAGCCTTATCATGAGCTTCATTTTTTCCGAACCGGTTCACTTTTCAACTTTTGGATTCTATGTATTTAATATGGACGGGAAGGATACTGGGCGGTTCGTCCCCGACCGCCAAAGCGCCCAGTGAAAAGGACAGTAAGAGGAAAAAAAGATACTCTATTCACTTTCGTTGGCTTGAGTTAGCCGCCCCCCAATTGCCGAACTTAGTCGGTCTTCACAGTACCTTCACAGGCCCCTCCGCTAGTCCAGAAGCTCGTTTCTGTTCCGATTCTCTATCTAGGCGAATTCATATATGAGTTCTCCGCCTTGTTCTCTGTCTAATGAGTAGTAGAGAATGACGTATATTCTCTACCAGCAGAGAAATGATCGGTAGGGAAGAGTTACAAAAGCGAGTTACAGCCCTACATGACTTAGCTTCGAGGAAAAGCCCTGCAAAGTGGGACCCCGGGCAGTCTGCGGGCGGTCAAGGTTTTACCCTATCGCTAAGTTTAGAAAAAGCGTGATTATTAATTTTGGAAAAAAACTACTTTACCTTCGGATCGCTCTTCGTGACAGAT
The DNA here is from genome assembly GCF_001687245.7 of Rhagoletis zephyria. Lineage (NCBI taxonomy): Eukaryota > Metazoa > Arthropoda > Insecta > Diptera > Tephritidae > Rhagoletis > Rhagoletis zephyria. The sequence continues at coordinate 93,390 of NW_016158870.1, read as the reverse complement.
GACATTGTCACGGCCGGATGTCAGATGCATGGAACCTCCCGATCGGTTTGCCATTCAAGTCCTCTAAATCGTACAAAGCATTGCCCACCTTTCGGAGAACACGACACTTGATATATTTAGGCAAGAATTTAGCATTTATGCCTTGCTTAAAATTGCTAAGAGCGAAGTTTTTCCGGAATACTTCGTGTCCGTCCCGGTAATTCACAACCCGCGTGCGTTTGTTGTACGTGTTCGCTGCTCTGTCTTGCGCTAGCTCAAGGTTCCTTCGTATGTTTTCGCGAATGTTTGCTAGCTTATCAGCTCTGCTTGTAATCGGGACTTCGTCTTGTCTTATGCTACCAAGTTTCTCCAGGATGTTATAGGCTGACGCATGTTGTATCATATTTTGTCCAAATAACGCGTAGTACGGCGAGCTCTGTATCGACGTATGGTAATCGCTTCTTAAAACCGACAGAATTTCGGGAATATGTTTGTCCCAGTCCATGTGATCTTGTTTGTCTTTCAGGAATATTTTAACTTTCGACACAATCTCTCTGTTCACGCGTTCAGAGGCGTTAACCTGCGGTGAGTATAACCCCGTCTTAATATGAACAACCCCATAGTTTTCAAAAAACTGCTGCATCTCCTTCGAAATGAATTGCTTCCCGTTATCACTATGGACGAATTGAGGGACCCCGAAAGCTGGAAAAATCTCTGTACTAAAGAAGCTAATTACATTTGCCGACGTCGCGTTTTGAATCGTCTTCAAAAATACCTATTTGGAAAAATGGTCTTGCACTATGAACAAAAACTGGTTTCTTCGCTTTGAACCTGGATAGAGTCCTAGGAAATCGCTATAAAGACGCTGGAATGGCCTCTCGGATACGAAGGCATTGCCCATAGGTGGTGGGGATACTTGATTTGTGGCTTTCACGGCTTTGCAGGTTTCGCATCGGTTCACATAAAGGCGTATGTCCTTTGCCATTTGCGGCCAAAAATATTTCTGCCGAACACGCTCTAAAGTCTTTTGCCAACCTCCTGGTAACTAGCATTGGAATCATGTGAGCATTTGATTGCGAGCTCCGTCAGCCCTTCTGGTAACCACAAACGCTAGAGCGAATCCTCTTCCTCTTCCGCACCTCTCCGAAACATCACTCTTTTGTAAACTCTATCGTCGACTATGCGTAGATCGTGTAACCCTTCTTGATTGTTTTTAATTGTTTTACGTAGCTCCGAGTACTCTGCGCCGTCGAATTCCGGTGATGCCAAGTCAATTTCCGGAGGTGTAGTAGAAGAATTCGTCCACGTCAAAACGCGAAAGGGTATCCGGCACAACATTCAATGATCCTTTGCGATGCTCCATCCTAAAGTTGTATCTTTGCAATAGAAGCGACTATCTTGCCAGCCTGCCACTCAAGTCTTTTTGTGTCGTTAGCCACTTGAGATTTGAATGGTCAGTAATTATTCGAAAAGGCAATCCTTCAATATATGGTCTGATGTTGGAATCGGAAAATCCTTTATTGCATCTGNTCCTCTAAATCGTACAAAGCATTGCCCACCTTTCGGAGAACACGACACTTGATATATTTAGGCAAGAATTTAGCATTTATGCCTTGCTTAAAATTGCTAAGAGCGAAGTTTTTCCGGAATACTTCGTGTCCGTCCCGGTAATTCACAACCCGCGTGCGTTTGTTGTACGTGTTCGCTGCTCTGTCTTGCGCTAGCTCAAGGTTCCTTCGTATGTTTTCGCGAATGTTTGCTAACTTATCAGCTCTGCTTGTAATCGGGACTTCGTCTTGTCTTATGCTACCAAGTTTCTCCAGGATGTTATAGGCTGACGCATGTTGTATCATATTTTGTCCAAATAACGCGTAGTACGGCGAGCTCTGTATCGACGTATGGTAATCGCTTCTTAAAACCGACAGAATTTCGGGAATATGTTTGTCCCAGTCCATGTGATCTTGTTTGTCTTTCAGGAATATTTTAACTTTCGACACAATCTCTCTGTTCACGCGTTCAGAGGCGTTAACCTGCGGTGAGTATAACCCCGTCTTAATATGAACAACCCCATAGTTTTCAAAAAACTGCTGCATCTCCTTCGAAATGAATTGCTTCCCGTTATCACTATGGACGAATTGAGGGACCCCGAAAGCTGGAAAAATCTCTGTACTAAAGAAGCTAATTACATTTGCCGACGTCGCGTTTTGAATCGTCTTCAAAAATACCTATTTGGAAAAATGGTCTTGCACTATGAACAAAAACTGGTTTCTTCGCTTTGAACCTGGATAGAGTCCTAGGAAATCGCTATAAAGACGCTGGAATGGCCTCTCGGATACGAAGGCATTGCCCATAGGTGGTGGGGATACTTGATTTGTGGCTTTCACGGCTTTGCAGGTTTCGCATCGGTTCACATAAAGGCGTATGTCCTTTGCCATTTGCGGCCAAAAATATTTCTGCCGAACACGCTCTAAAGTCTTTTGCCAACCTCCTGGTAACTAGCATTGGAATCATGTGAGCATTTGATTGCGAGCTCCGTCAGCCCTTCTGGTAACCACAAACGCTAGAGCGAATCCTCTTCCTCTTCCGCACCTCTCCGAAACATCACTCTTTTGTAAACTCTATCGTCGACTATGCGTAGATCGTGTAACCCTTCTTGATTGTTTTTAATTGTTTTACGTAGCTCCGAGTACTCTGCGCCGTCGAATTCCGGTGATGCCAAGTCAATTTCCGGAGGTGTAGTAGAAGAATTCGTCCACGTCAAAACGCGAAAGGGTATCCGGCACAACATTCAATGATCCTTTGCGATGCTCCATCCTAAAGTTGTATCTTTGCAATAGAAGCGACTATCTTGCCAGCCTGCCACTCAAGTCTTTTTGTGTCGTTAGCCACTTGAGATTTGAATGGTCAGTAATTATTCGAAAAGGCAATCCTTCAATATATGGTCTGATGTTGGAATCGGAAAATCCTTTATTGCATCTGTTTTGCCTGGGTCTACTTTCAAACAACCATTCCCTATCAAATACCCGAGATACCGAATTTCCTTCTGGCAGAACTTGCTCTTCTTCACGTTGATTGTAAGTCCCTCTTCCCGTAAGCATTTCGCCACTTCCTTCAGCAATTCCAAATGATCTTCGAAGTTTGAGCTGCACACCATCAGGTCATCCAGGTAGACAAAGACGTTCTCCCGCAATCGTGAAGGATAAGTCTTATCCATCAGCCGACTCATTGTTTGTGGTCCATTGCACAGGCCAAAGGGCATTACTTTAAAGTAGTACAATGGCTTTCCCGGAACCGCAAATGCCGTCTTTTCCTTAGAAAGCATCCTTCAAATCAATACCACTTATAAAGTATGTATCTTTTAACCTGCTCAACAGTCCATTAATATGGGGCAACGGATACGAGTCCTTCTTGGTGACCGCGTTCACCTTCCTGGAATCTATGCACAGCCTGACTTTGCCTGGTTTCCGGACTAGTACCACTGGACTACACCATGGTGAATTCGATTCCTCAATCACTCCCATCTTGAGTAGCCTTTCAATTTCGCTATAGGCTTCTGCCTGCCTGGGTGGTGAAAGAGGAAAGTGCTTACTTTTAATTGGCACCGCATCACCCGTGCCTATATGGTGCGTCACTAAACTGGTTTGACCTAGTCCTAGCTTTTCGAACGAGGGAAACTCCTGAACAACTTCTTGCAATGCTATCTTCTGATCTGGTGTGAGCTGATGGAAGTTTGGCTCATCTTCATTTGGAAAGTCTAAACACGAAACGGTTGGAAATACATCGGGAGCTAACGCAAATGCCTTCCAGAAATCAACTCC
>NW_016158870.1:80520-89571 GCF_001687245.7 Rhagoletis zephyria | reverse complement strand
CGCACTGGCCTACTACTGAGTCTAAATAAGTCCAATATTAGATTATTAGTATCCGTCATAACAGGACACTGCCTAATTGGCAAGCACGCATATCGACTTGGCCTACGTTCACATGACTTCTGTCGAAGTTGTCAAGATGAAGAAGAGGAGGAAACGATTCTGCACCTGTTGTGCCAATGCCCTGCTCTATCTAGACGAAGACTCTCCACTCTCGGTAGGCAATTCTTCGACAACTTGGAGGACCTTAGATGCGTCGAAATCAGGGATCTTCTAAAATTCGTTCAAAGTTCAAAATGGTTTTAGGAGGGATTGGGAGTTGCTGACCCAACATGCGGCATCACAATGGGCCCTGAGCCTAAGTGTGTCTTATAGACGACCGCGACAACCTACCTACCTTCCTTGCTCTAAACTAACTCGGAATTGAGTCTTGCATGCCACATCCCTACGTGAAGGCCTAAGAATTCGAACCTGCAGAGGATTGGCTGTAGAAGAAAACATACACTCGGAATCAGAACTATCGGAACTATCTGGGAAGGTTATGATGACCCGTGGTGAAAACCTCGAGGGACTGGTATTACTCTCCGAACTGCTGACATCTCCATGCAAACGAACGGTTCTGGCTGGAATTGGCTTACTTTTTTGTTTAGTACAGGAGGCTGCTGCTCCTGTACTCCCTGCTTCAGGGGCTAGGGTGCCGCACAAGAATCCCCGATTGCCTTCTCGCTCGGGTTACGGTTTCCCTATCTCCGATGATCTCTGGGGCATCTTGGAGTGACCACGCCCTTCTGTCCACACTTGAAGCAGAACACGTTCCGAACGTTTCCTCGCAATAGATGTAAGAGTGTCCCATCTTGTCACAGTTCCAACACTGTATTTCTGAGTAGTCCGGTTTCCTAGTCTGGAAATTTAGCGCTTCCACTACTTGTCCCTCCATTCCTCCTGTCTATTCATTCGGTGTGATAGCCACTGTTTCGTTGACATGCCGTCCTGAATAGTTCGGTACCAAGCTTCTGGTTTCCTTCAAGACTTGTTCGCCTTTCCTAGCAGCGCCATGTAGGTCATGTAGGGTCTGCGCGCCAGCATTGAAAAGCATCAACTTCAGGCTGCTGTTAACGTTTCTCTTCAATATGTCCATCAGAAGGTTCTCCGACATCGGCTCCTTTAGTCTAGCGTTCAAGGCTAATATATCTGTATGAAACATATCATACGATTCACTAGCCTTCTGACGACGCATTGAGATCTCCATCTTTATCTCATGGTCACTCTTTAAGGTGCCGAATTCCCGCCTGATAGAATAGCACAAGAAGGGATAAGTCGCATCTGGATTCTGCTTAGTGAACAACCAATACCATTCCTCAGCTCGCCCTGACAAAAAAACGTGGAAGCTTGCCATCAACTGCTCCTCGGTACATTGTGTGCGCTCACACAACGTGTTTCGCGTAAAGAGAAAATCTGAAATGCTACCAGTGTCGTCATAGGATACCTTTCAATCCTGTGGCTTAATGACAATATTAGTGGTGAAATTTGGTCGGTTTGCGTTTTGAAATTTGGTTGGTTGTGTCGGATTTGCTGCTGTTCCATCTACCGAGTGTTCAGAGGCGAGACAAATGCAATTACGAAAATCGGGAAATTTTACTCTTAAGGTCGAGACAAGTTCACATTAAAAGTCAACGATAGGTGCTTGAGGCTTGCTCCCTCAGAGCCAACCCACAATCCAAAATCCGAGAAAAAATTCTAAGTTAAGTAAGGCTTGCTGTTAACAGCCTAAGCCACAAGAACGTCCGAGAAAAAGTGCTAAAATAAAATAAAAATTCCCGAGATTTAGCCGAGTGCCGCGGTTACCGAACCCGATCACGACAAAAATAATAAAAAAAAATAGCAAAATAATAAGCATGTGCATTGGTTAATTACATAGACGTGTAAGGCGAAAGTTCTGTTGGGTATAGTTGATTATAAAATATATTTATCAAGGTCAATGGGAATGCTGACCCCCTAACCTTAGGAAGGCACAAGTCTACCAAAAAAATAAGGTACAAAAACAAACAAAAAAAGTCGCTGTTTGGTCCAGCGCACCCAACCGAAATGAAAAGCCGGCATAGTAGAATGCCCCTCCAGACTTGAAGGATGTACTGGACTTCGCGTACTAGTTTGCTGAGCTATCTTTCGGTCTCAGTGCACCCCACCGCAAAGCAGCAAGGGACAGTCAACGCATGCCCCCCTGAGACATGTGGGGTGACTGAGACCCCGATAGTCAGTGCTGGTTGGAGTCCCAGCCCACTCCATCGCAATACGAAGGCGCTCAGGAGCGCCAGCGCAGACCTATGGAGTAAAAAATTTATATGTTATTTATTTATTTAATTTTTTTTCCAAAAAAAAACAAGTCGCAAAAAAAAAAAAAACAAAAAAAATATTCGGCAAAAAAAACTACTACAAAAACTATTTAAACTAAACCCCACTTAGCGGACTAATTTTCCCCAATTCCCGTGCCGACATATCGGACCACTGAACAAAATTGGAGAAAAAAAAGTCAACTAAAAAAAACTAAGTGATTTTAGCACTGCCTCACCGGGCGAATACAAAACTCCGGAGGACGTGACGTGAAGTCTCGGAGAAGCCTTCGGTTGCTGACCAAGAGGTCCGATCCGAACCAGCACATTCGGCTCCACTCATCCCGCCGAAACGCAGCAAGGGAAACAGTCATGCCTTGTCAAACGTCTTTAACGGACGGACATGCAACAAAATATGCAAAAGTTAAAAAAAAACAATCCGTTAACACAAACTAAAAAAAAGCTGAAAAAGACGTAAATTAAAAATTTAAAATAAACTCAAAAGCCATAGAAACCAAAACCCCAACTACGAAAACTAAAATGAAAAGCAAATCAACAAAAGGAAAAAAATCCCATGGCATAAGGGCGCCTCCGATGTTGATGTGACGCCCGGTGCTGGCCCACCCTCATCCATGGCTACCGTTGCACCCTAATGTTGGTAGCCCCATTATAAAATCCCTAATGTGCCTTCCTAAGTAATTAAAGTAGTCAGCATTCCCATCTTATATTAACAAATTTATTGATAATTCATTTTCTTAAAACTATTTCTTAAAATAATCATCCTAACGCTAAGTCTTAACTCTAAAGTGAGTGTATGGAAAAAAACTGATTGTAATATCTAAAACAAAGGCAAGTCTCTCAAATGAAAAGTACCTCCGATAAAGGTAGGTATGCGATAATTACAATATATCCGGTATTCTAAAGAACAATTTAACGTATATTAAGTAATAGCAGGTAAAAAGTTAAAGTAGGTAATATCAGGTAAGTAATCGCAAAAATGTTATATTAGGTAGGAAAATCAGGTAGGTACGTCTGGTATGTAGTTCAGGTAAGTGAACTAAATAGGAAACTCAGGTGAGTAAGTCAAGGTAAGTAATTCAGGTAAGTAGGTCAAGTTAGCCTAAGGTACTTATAGTTAAGTCTTAGTAATATTTCTCCTAAATTTAATTTAATTTAAGAGGTCTCTATATTCATTTGTTTTGGTTTAGGGTTCAGGTAATTTAATTTATTTCTTTTGGTCTTTCTTTTCTATTTCCTCCTCTTTCCTTTTTTGTTTATTATTAGTATTAATATTATTATTTATTTATATTAAGTTTTTGTTATATAGTGGCCCTTTTATGTTAATTTACATTTTCTTTATGTTTCAGTTAATTAGAATTATTTAAGTTAAATTTACGTACAATTTTATTTAATGTTGATTTATATTAGGTTACTTTATTTAAAGGTATCTTTCGTTTTATTATATTAAATCTTTTTGTTTGTTTATTCTTTAAAATTAATTTTGTTTTATTATAAATTTATATCATTCGAATTTTATTTGAATTCGATTTCCTGCAACTAAATTTCTTCGTTTTAGTTTTATCCTAGATTTTTGATTTTACGTTATTTATTTATTCTTTTTCCTTCCTCCAACTTTAAATATTTCGTTTTCACATTTTCGAAAATTTCCTCATTTACATTGATCAAAATTTGTATAGCAATGCAGTCGGCATCCTTAAATTATCCTTATATAATTTACTATTACTTCACTATAATTTTTAGTTATACCGAATTTCAAATCAATAATATAGTCCTAGGTTAGGTAAGTATGTTGGTATTTACCCTGTATGCGCAAAATAATCCTTTGATCGAGTTTTAACAAGACTATTATTTTGAACTTAAAATAAGCCTGTGGCACGGCCAGCTAGGTAAGACTGTTATGTATAAAAAGCACCCGCGCGCATATATGCAATAAATTTACATATATACCAACAAACCTCCTGACATCGAGAACCAAAGCAATTATTACTGGGGAGTGAGATAACCCAACCCCCCCTTACACACTAATAGCTTACTCTCAAGTAAAGAGGTGCACTTATAACACGTTAAGTTTAAATGTATTCCCGGAAAAAAAATGGATTTAAATTATTGCCATTTATTTTTTTTTTATATGAAATTTTTCGTACAGGCCCGAAGGACTCACCCACTGTTGCAGCAGGCTTGTGTGTGGCCTGCTGTTGTTGTAGTTGCTGGTGTTATGCAGCGCTATAGTAGCCGCGCTGGTTGTTGCTGTTGCTGGTGTTACGTGCTGTTGTTGCGCGCTATGGCAGCCACTCTGGTTGTTGCTGTTGCTGGTGTTGCGCGCTGTTGTTGTTGGTGTTGCGCACGCTATGGTAGCCGCGCTGGTTGTTGTCACTCGTTGTGACCGCGGCTGTGGCTTTTGTGGTTGTCGCCCGGTTGATGACGGTTGTTGGTGTTGCGCGCTGTTGTTGCTGGTATTGCGCGCTGTTGTTGTTGGTATTGCGCACGCTATGGTAGCCGCGCTGGTTGTCACTCGTTGTGACCGCGGCTGCGGCTTTTGTGGTTGTCGCCCGGTTGATGACGGTTGTTGGTGTTGCGCGCTGTTGTTGCTGGTATTGCGCGCTGTTGTTGTTGGTATTGCGCACGCTATGGTAGCCGCGCTGGTTGTCACTCGTTGTGACCGCGGCTGCGGCTTTTGTGGTTGTCGCCCGGGTGCTCACCCTGGTTGATCACGGTTGTTATTATTTCGCGCTGTGACCGCGGCTATGGCGGCTGTCGTTGCTTGCGCGCGTTGAACCCGCTACTGGGGCGGTGGTTTTTGCTTGCGCGGTGTTGCTTCCACGCGTGGTTGCAGCCGCTGGTGTGGCGGCGTCGTCGTTGCTATCGCGCGTTTGAACCCGCTTCTGGCGCGTTGTTGCTACCTGCATGGGATTAATTTAATTGGTATATAGTATATAATGTATATGTAATATAATATAGGGTATATACCCGTATTCGTCGACCGCTGTGGTGTAGTGGTAAGCAGTGCGCGCTTTCACTCAGCAGCACCTGGGTTCAAACCCTGGTCAATGCAACATCGCAAAAAATATAGAAAAAGGTTTTTTCTTAACAGCGGTCGTCCCTCTGCAGGCAATGGCAAACCTCCGAGTGTATTTCTGCCATGAAAAACGGCTTCTCATAAAAATACAATAGCCGTTCGGAGTCGGCGTAAAACTGTAGGTCCCTTCGCTTTGTGTGACAACATCAAGGCGCACACCACAAATCGGAGGAGAAGCTCGGCCAAACACTAACATATGTGTAAGCGCCAATCTATTATTATTATTATTATTATTATTATTATTATTATTATTATTATTATTATTATTATTATTATTATTATATACCCGTGTTCGTATGGAACAGCAGCCTACGTCAGGGAGCCGGCCCTATGAAGATGCGGCATTCCCTTTTTTAACGACAAGGAATTTGGATGAGACTTAATAAGAATATAGTCCATATGCTCGTACCGGAACTATTTCTTGCATGTTTATGGGCCAAAAGTTCTTCAACGCCTCGCTCCAGTGAGTCTTTGGCAATCGTAAGCTGCAAACGCCGAATTGCACCAAAGCCAGCCTTTCGACCCAAGCCACTACTCCACATAAACACAGATATACATATATAAGGTGAGGTATCCCCGCAAACATATTCTGAGCGTTCAGTATATATGAGCCCGAAAGGAACCCTAGGCGGGTAAGAACCATGAGTATATAAAAAAAAAATGTTAGCTCCTATATGGATCTTTAAGGAGTCATATATGATTCAGGTTATGAGACAGCTCTTTGTGCCGATATACAATAAATAAAGATTCGAAATTTTTATTTAAACGTGTTGATACAGAAATTAAAAAAAAAAATAGTTAGGAAACAAGAACCAAATATATGTATGGGCATACAAAATTTAGCTGTAGCTGCTTCTATTAAAAGTATGTATGTTAGAATGCACCATCCGGCACCAACGAGTCCGAATGTAGTCATGTATAAGGCCAATAAGAGTCCAAGGTGACTCCTATCGCAGCTCATTTGAAGCATGAATCTAAGCTCGTATAAGTCAACCTCCGGAGGAAAGAAAACATCTCTAAGAGCTCATTATGAGCGTAAAGGCTCCGAAATATGACTACTTATGTTTGCTGGAATAATGAACTTACCTCACAGTATCTTCATATACGATTTTCACATCTTTAGCGCCCACGATTGGCGCACCCGGAGTAAGTGCAGGGCTTCTCCCTAGTGTGGTAACTCCAATTTTTCTTCAACGAAAATTTGTAGGACTATGGCGTATTTAACTTAACGAGGCTTTGAGAACGGATGTGTTAGTATAATGTCACTCCCGTACTTGATAACACTAGTCTCTAAGCTAACGGTTGCTTAAACTGCGCGCACTTGCTCTAGCAACTTTTCCGACAGAAGAAAAGTGCACCTTTCATCCACACTTGCACAACGTACGATCTTTCGCGGCGATTTTCGGTTCACTATTTCACTGTATGAATAATTCTTTGCAATAAATTGTTTCCCATTTTTTTGTTCAATACAAATACATTTAATTACTTCTTTATTTTAACCACATGACAAATGTTTTCAACCGGGCACGTTCTTAAAATTTTTGCGTGTTTCGCTGCTCACCCGTTCCGAGTATTTCGAGTGTCAGTCTGAGGTACAAATGACCGACTATGGGGTTGCCAGCAGGTTTTTATACCCTTACACTGCGGGAATATTCCATTTGGAAGAATAACGGGCACTGCGTCATTTGGACTAGTTCCGCTACTCTTCCTAATGGAAATATCAAAAATAGAAAAAAGAAATATCAAAAAAAAAATCCGGGGTTGCCGTGACTCCTTTGCAAGCTTTATTTTCCGGACTTAACCGCAAACAAAAAATGTTTACCAATTTGACAGTTGTGTGGTGAATACAAACGTCAGAATTTTATCTTGCTCATGTGCTAGTTAAAATTTGACAGCTTCTAAGTGTGATCAGCCTTATCATGAGCTTCATTTTTTCCGAACCGGTTCACTTTTCAACTTTTGGATTCAATGTATTTAATATGGACGGATGAACAATTTGAATGAAAATCAATATGGAATCTGATAAAAACAAAAAATGTAAACTGTAAATTTAACAATTTCAGCAACACACAAAGTAGAGCTTCTGCAAGAGCATTTGTGTGGTTTGTTGCACAGACCGTATGTCAAAATACGGATAATGTTGCCGCTAGAAAGTTTTAGTGTAAAGGAAAACGCAGCTGTCAACTAGTAAGTTACCGCAAAAGATGCCAAAATACCAGCCCTGATATATATTGCTCTCTATATTCTGACATTTGTGTCAACATATAAACCTAATCCTATGAAGACGGGCAGTTACAGGTAACTGTCACAAACTATCACCAGCCTCTGCGGGAAAGCGTTTATTAACCGAAAAAAGCAGGCGAACAGACCTGCAGGAACTAGTGACAATCAGCGACACTGTCCGCAAGGAACACAGCTATCTCAAAATGGCAGACCTTCCATGTAGTTTTGGTGTTGCCGTACGCTCTAGAAAAATTATTAGCTGGTGAAATTTATGGCACGCTACCGGGTGCGCTATACGCCGAAGAATAAAGTATTTATATTTTGTGCGGCGAACAGTAACCCATAACAGACTAGAGTCTATAACAAGGGCTATATCTATCAATATTTTTTGTGAAGGATGGGTTCACGTGAAATAAAATATACATGAGTTGTTTGAAGAAAAATGTATTCATTTATTGATAAAATATGCTCAAACTGGCGACCTTCTACTCTAATACAAGCTCGGCACCTTTTAAGAAAATACGCTTTTAGAGATCTTAAACTCAATTGGGCTATCTCAGCAGCAGCTCCATTTATTTGTTCCCGCAAATGCTCTTCGTTTTGAATTGTTTTTGAATAAATATTGCCCTTAAGACAGCCCCAGTAAAAAAAAAAACTATTGGATTCAGGTCTGGTGATCGAGCGGGCCAAGTGATTGGCCCGTAACATCCAATCCATCGACGAGGATAAGTTTCGTCTAAATGAGCTCTTACTTCACGCCCGTAGTGAGCAGGGCACCCGTCATTTTGCAGCCATAGTCTTCGCCGCAGGTTTAAGGGTACATATTTTAAAAGATTGGAAGCCATTCCCTAAGGAACTCTAAATAACTGTGAGAGTTGAGCGTTGGGGGCAGTTCCACAGGCCCCAATATCTGACAATNAGCGGGCCACGTGATTGGCCCGTATCGTCCAATCCATCGGCGAGGATAAGTTTCGTCTAAATGAGCTCTTACTTCACGCCCGTAGTGAGCAGGGCACCCGTCATTTTGCAGCCATAGTCTTCGCCGCAGGTTTAAGGGTACATATTTTAAAAGATTGGAAGCCATTCCCTAAGGAACTCTAAATAACTGTGAGAGTTGAGCGTTGGGGGCAGTTCCACAGGCCCCAATATCTGACAATTAAAAATACCGCACCATAAATTTATTTTGTACCGGTACTGCGAACGATCTTCTCTCATTTCGTAATGACGGAAAGACGGACGGGAATACCAAAAACTACAGTTCACAAAACTTTAAAAGACCATCGATTTCATCCCTACCACATTCAACGTGTTCAGGCTCTGAAGGAAAGAGATTACCTGTCGAGGGTTAGATTTTGCCGTGAAATGTTGCGAATGCATGAATCAGACCCCAACTTTTTTAATAAA
>NW_016158870.1:71212-80495 GCF_001687245.7 Rhagoletis zephyria | reverse complement strand
CTCACTGAAGTCGATGGACCTAGTTCCACTTCCTCTAACACAACTTCAAAATCTACCGTTGCAGGCCATCCTGTTTCGCTGCCACGCCTTCCAGGTATGTGACCTTAAAAAAGTGAAAAATGACAGCTAACAAGCAAGCAAACAAGAAAGGTGTAAAGCCACTTACCTTCACATATTTCTCTAAGGGTCCGGGCGAATACTTCACGACCCGGATGCCGACGATTGAGCTATCGCTCTGCATAGAGTCTATCAGTAGCTCTGGCATTACAGCAAGCTTCATCGTAAATTAGGTGAATATCCGCATATTCATGCGACGTATACTGCGTGTTCTCTGTCATAGTATTAATGACACAATGTTCGAAGGGTCCAATTTCACAAAATCCACTTTCACTAATTCCGGTAAGTAACATAAAATAATGTCAGGAGCAGGTAATAATGTACCTTTGTACTATTTAGCATGTCATTGGTCGGTAACAAGAGCAACTTAAATTTAAATCTATTAAATACATTCTAGCGTGTCTCAATCCTTTACCCACAAAAGCGGATATAACTTTTTTTTCAATCCGAAACAGTAAGAGTGGCACCTTTCTGAAATCTTTATTAAATGAGAAATTTTTTTATGTAATGTTAAGTTCTAGCTCAGTACATTTTTTTTACCAGAGATAGTCAAAGTTGGGGAAGAAAATATCAAAAAGTTAAAAATCCCAAAGTAGTCCTAATTTTATGATGGTTCCTTAATATATTTGAACTTCATTACATTTGAGTATGGAGAAGCAACTATCTGGAAGTATTTTACATAAAAAATTTACTAAGTATAGCCTGGTTTGTAGATGCAGTTAAAGAAAATACATGAAAAGGCACTATTTTTTTTTTAATTCAAAAAATGTGTATATTTCAAAAACGGTGACACTTTTACCTGAAATTTTTTTGTTTATCAGAGAGCTCAGAGAGGCCCACCTACTTTCCCTTAAATTTTGGCACGTTACTTCTGGGACACCCTGTATGTATATATATATATATATATATATATGCATCAAGTCAGGTCGCACCAATGGTGTTTTCAGAGATAGTAGTCGAGAGTTCTAGCTTTAATTTAAGCCCAAGTGGAAGGTTCTATCACCTTTTATTTTTTTTTTGCTAGAGCTTCTCAAAAATTAAAAAAAAAACGCGATTTTTTGATACTTTGACCACGTTTTTCTCAAAATCTAAAGCTGAACTATATACTTACAGATTCGTAATCAGCACAAAAAAGGCTATCGAAAGCAGCTTTAACATTTTAGGAACCAAAATTTTGGTTGGCCTGTGTAATATTTGAATTAGTAAAAGTTACCATAAAAAAAGCGCCCGACGGATTTTGCTCTCTTTTTTGGAAAATGTTCAGGGAGGTCCCCCGAAATAGTAGCAACAGGAATCGGCGAAGGGACGCAGCTTGAGGGTTGAAATTGTTTCCAGGGTACCGTGTTATTTCATTCTTTCTTTACTGGGACAATTGTTACATCGGTGGGCAACGACGAAATTACAGAACTTGTGAGTGCCTATTCATGAATTCAAGTGTATTTGCAAAGGATCAGTAGCTCACCAATGTAAAAATCGTGTCGATAAAAAGGTAAAATATAACTTTTAATTTGCTGTTATAAACCCCACCGCCTTTCTATTTGAAGAGTAAATTTGGAGATGCAACAAAACGGAGCCGATTTTCAGTTTAGCGGACTAGAGAACTAGGTTTCTGATTATTTCGACAAAACGGAACAAATCTACTCCTATCGGAGCAAAGTCCGAACGATGGCTTATTTTGTATATGAGGAAAATTTACGCTCTTTGTTTGGTGCACAAAGTTAGTATTACCGCAGCCGTACTGCGATGAACATGCTATCAGCTATTTCAGCAACACAACATTCACAAGCTCTTATCAGTTGTAGAAGACTGCATTTGATTAAGTGTGAAATTAACAGCTGCATCAGTTGAGACAACAACAAAAGAAACAATTCAAAATTTTGAACAATTCCAAGTAAAATATTTTAAATATAAGACAAAAAACTTCGATAAAATCAGTTTTTGCTCTAAAGTAAAAGTTACCATAGAGAAAAAGCGCCCGACGGATTTTGCTTTCTTTTTTTGGAAAATGTTCAGTGAGGTCCCCCGAAATAGTAGCACCAGGAATCGGCGAAGGGAAGCAACTTGAGGGTTGAAATTGTTTCCAGGGAGATAACTTTTTATTATTTTTAACCAAGGCATTTTAGCTTTAATGATAATTGCTCGCTGGATTAAGGCGCCTTTACACGGGTCGATTTTCTATTAGATTTTTGTCGTTCAATCAAAATCGACCCGTGTAAATGACATCTCAACCGTGAAATGTAAATGCTTTGGCTAGTTGGTTTTCCAGTCTACAGAAATCGACCCTTGTTAAGGCAGCTTTAGCCCCTTATTTAGTCCCAGAATACAGTGATACGAGGAGAAATGAATTGTTTTTTATAAAGATAAGAAATGCACATCTACTACGAAAACTAGATTTTTACTCCTATTTTTGCAGTCCGAACCAAGCAAAGGGCGCTCGATGAAGGTCAGCTAGTGCTCATTATTGCCAAGGTTTTTATTTAAAAAAGCACCAAAACACTGAAAATAGAGCAATTTTCAAAAAAAAAAGCACCAAATTTGTGTTGCCACTTTGTGAGTAATTCCTCAAAACGTGAGGAATTTCGTGTGTGCTTGAGTATTTTTTTGAGGATTTTTATTTTGAGGAATATTTGAGGAATTTTATCTAGATATATTTGCAACCTAAAGCAACCGTGTTTTACACGAGAGAATTGTTAAATCCCAAAGAGCGAAATACACTACACAAGCGGTTCACAATGTAAAAGGGTTTTTTTTTCGGTTTTCTCTCTTGCGTCCTTGTGTGGTGTTTTTCGCTCTTAAGCACATCTGCATTTACAGCTAAATATTCAAAATGTTATTGATTTTTTTTTTTATTCCATCGTTATATTTTCAACTTATGTATTTTGAACTTGCAAAATTTGGGTAACGAATGGAGAGAATACGCATTGTTCGATCATAAGGATATTCATATTGATTCTTCATTATATCCAGAAAATTATAGGAAAAACGTGTTTGAATTAAAAGATTCTTGCGGTTCATATAAGTTTCCCAATTAAAAAAAATAGTATCTGCATTGCTAATATAGCACTTTTCTAATGCTTCAATAGAACATATATTTAGTAGTTTAAAAATTTGTAGGACTGACTTGAGGACCAGATTGAGCACTGATATAAGTTGCAGCAATGTTATATACAAACCAAGGCATAAAAACCAACGGTGATAGTTTGTTTGAACCCCAAAAACAATTGTTCCAATTGAATTGGAGAATGTAGTTAATTTTTATACTAAGTACCTGTAAAAATTATGCAGTACACAATACTCAGATCTGTAAAAAGAAAGCTTTGAGTAATTTGTTCGGATTTTGAGGACTTTTTATTTCTTTTTGAGGAGTTTGGTAATTTTTTTGTGGCAACACTGGTTTAATGGTAGTTTTGCATATAAAGCTGTATGTTGAAATATTTTAAGTAATCACGCAATGTCACTTGTAAATATTTCCAGCTATGCGCAGTTAATTAATTTATTTAGCAACATTTATTTTATTCGTAAAACAATTTGCAAAACTTTACTTGGTTTCTCTAGCGGCTTTATTTTCATGCAATTGCTTACTTTTGTACAAATGCGCACATCCAGCTAATTAACAGAATATTCTAAGAACTCCGTGATAGAGACTGTGTGAAAATATTGGTTTGGATTATCTGGGAGCATATTATCCAGAGGGGAATCTCGGCCAAACACTAACATATGTGTAAGTCAACGGATAAAGTTTTCCGTACGTTTGGAATGAATAAATGAATGAACAAAATAACTACAATGTCACCATAGAATCACGCTTTTATTATAAAATTACCTTGAGAAGGGCACCAAAGAACGAAACAGGCGCTTAATTACAAATTTTTCGTGTTTTAATTCCATAAACGCACTTAATTTATTGCCAAAGGCACAAAGTTGGCAACAGTTATAGCGATGTCAAATTTGCTCATATACTAGCATGGACAGAGAGTGAGCGCCTGCTTGAAGAGCGTAAGCATTACATGCGTACCCAATTTGCCACAGGGCGAAGACGAGTTCAAATCGATGTCGTTACGACGTCGCTCTGGCGAAGTCGTTTGGGTGAACTCGAAACGAAGTCGTTTTTTCCATACAAATGCAGCGTCGTTCCGGCGTCGTTTTTTTTCATCGAATCGACGTCGTTACGACGTCGCTCTGTTAAAGTCGTTTGGGTGAATTCGAGACTATACGAAATTCAACGTCGTTCGAAATTCGTTTCTTACCCACAAGTTTCTTGTGGAACCTTCGGCCTGGGTTGGCCCATGCCCACATTTTTGTATATCTTAGCATAAACAAAAGTCATTCATTGGGATAGCAAACCGTTTTTATAATGACAATTTCTTATTATGACAGAATATGGAATCCACAATGTACACTTGTGCTCAGAAAATTAAGCCGTCCACATCTTGTTTTCAGTATTCATAATATTTTTCATATAAACTTTTTTATTTATAGGCCTTATTAATAAAAAATTAAATTTGTGGGTATGATTTTTTTTTTAATTCGGTATAAAACTACTTTTATTTTAAATTTGGTATAAATTTTGAGCATCGTTTTGCAGTTCGCTGGTATATCGTTTTTGCGGTCCGTCGGCGAACTGTGCTTTTCATCCGACGGCGGGATTGCCGGCGAGTTGTTTGCGACCGTCGCCGGCGAACAAATTGTTCACCAGAACGAGTCGGAAACGACGTCGTTTGGCAAATTGGGTATACATGCGAGAGCGTAACAAAGTGAACGCAAAATCATTCAAACCCCTGCAGAAAATCTGACTAGCCTAGAACTAGCGTAGAACTAGACCTTTTGCGGACAGTACCAGTTCTAGCTCAATTCCCAAGCAATGCTTTCAACTGTCCAGTTTTACACGGCGATGTCATTGGCGGTGGCAATTGTCGCCCAGTGCATTACTTTGCAACCAGTTTTTAACCGGTTCCATTTTGGACAGTTTTTTTTTTATAAGAAAACGTTTTTGCGATTCGATTTTTGGAAATTTTTCTCGTTTTTTCTTTTTTTTACAGATTCCGTTTTTGTAACGGATTTTATTTAAAAAAAAAATATCGTAAGCTGCGCGCAACAATTTAAATTCATTAAATTTGAAAACTCACAACTGCCAACACCGCGATTTGAATTCGCGACCAACGATGGTTGAGTCGGAGGTCTTCTCGCTGAGCTACTTTCGTATTGTACGAGTAGTGAGCATTTGCTCCTTTACACCGCAAGTTTCAACTGTCCCGCTCTGCATTCTTTTTGCACTAGTTCAGAGATAGTTCTGAGATATGTAGTTCGGAACTAGCGCTTTGTCAGATTGTCTCTAAATTTTACTGCAGGGACGTAATTGGCACACTAACACAATCACATTTTCAGCTCGCGTTTACTTGTGGTAGTGATCACCGCTGCTCATATATGTGGTGTACGTATGAGAGTGTGTGCCTTTTTACTCCAGTATGCGTGTGCGGTGGCTGTCATTCATAGTATCCAACTTGGTGATTAAAGCACTAGATTTAGTGCTTTTTGAAAATTAACACGCAAAAAAAAAATACTTAGTGCCAAGTGCCTTTTTTAGTGCTTTTTTTTACTAATATTACTCCGAGATAGTTAACACCTGAAATAATTTGAAATATTATTAGCTGCGGTGTCTCATGAAGATGCGGAATTTACAAGAATACACAAATTTACATGCACTAAAATACAACCATGATTGATGAAAAGCTGAAGTTGCAAACCCACCTTGTTGAATTCTAGTCGCGTTGAAAATGCTAGTACGCAGGTAAGTTAAGTATTTCTTTTTTTCTTTTCTAATGTTTGTACAAATTTTGATTTTTTTACCACCTGAGTAAAACACATCGTTTCTTGGTGCTGAATCCAAATCTGGCCGCACAATTGCTCTAGTACTAGAATTTTTAGATATCCTACCCCCAGATTGCCAAAAACACGGGTTTTTGCGATATTTGAGGTTATATAATGAAAACATAAAATTTTTTGGTAATTTCTACTTAGGTCATTATTTTCGTGTGTGGCGATTCGATATTTCTTTCTCGAGATATAGTAGTTTTAATAGTACTTTGGTAATACGTCGTAAGCATGAGTCATCATAGCATGTATAGAGGCTATTCAATCGTTATGAGCGAAAACGTTTTGTGTATTGATTTATGTATGTATTCTTGTAAATATTGTTTTTTTTGCTTTTGTTAAATACAAACTGTTATGAAAAAAGCATCCTTTGATTAAAAAAAAAATTGGTGCTTTTAGTTTGGTAAAACACCTATTTTCCAAGTTTTTGGTGCTTTTTGAAAATTAAAAGTTGGCAACACTGCTGTCATTGGTATACGTGTATTAGTAAGATTCGTTGGCCCCTTCATGTTTGCCCATGATTTTTCCCTGATATAGCCCGCGAAATGGGCTCGCTTGCCCATGTCTGGCTTAGACGATTACAAAAAGAAGAAGAAGAAAACGATGATGTTGTAGCTGTTTGCACTTCTGACTTTTGTTGCTTCAATGTAGAAAATGAATTTGACAACTGTGACAGTAAACTCAATCCCTGGAACAAGTGCTAAACATATCTTTAATTGATGGAGATTATTCTGCGTTCCTTGATATTTTCTTAATTTCTTTAAACGATTGTCATTTTCGCTGTCTCTTAGTTTAAATTGTGCCCCGTGCAGTATTGTCCAAATCTTTTAAGTTTTCCCAGCAGATCTTCAGAACCTAATGGACACTGTTCCTTTCTTTTTTGTAGTGCAAATTCCATGTGAAGATATAATGGCTTTAAGTTTATAAACGCGTCTTCGCTTTTGCCTTGCTTCTACATAGATTCTCCATCAGTGTTGGTCTCCTTGGCGTGGGGATGGGGCTTAAGTGTTGATATTGTTGTCCTTAACCAGGACTTCCTTATCATCTTGAACTAAGAGGGATGCTCCGTATGAGAACCTGTGGTCGAATCTAGCTGAATCCTCCCGGATTCCCAAGCGGAGATCACCGCACCGACAAACCCTTTCCCTTTTCCCAACCTATCGCTTTCCCCTTCCGATCCCTATCCTTTTCATCCCCCCTAATCCAGGGTGTTACGCGGTCCGTGCCTATTGGGTTAGTTTGCAGCCGGGGGGGTAAATTTTCTAGGCTGTATTTTTACGGAGCCTACTCGACACCGGGCCGCCTCGGGTAGTAACGGTGGCCTTGCCAGGGAAAAGGGGCGCTACCCTGGTCGACTGGTCGTTTTCGCCCCACCACACCTCGAGTCCACCGCACTCTTCTGTAGAGTAAAGTGGACGATTATGAAAAAAGTTATGTCAAAAATCGCCGAAGTCTCGGACCTTCCGGGGGAGGAGGTTTACTCCCCCAAATCCCAAATCGACGAGGACGCTCTGCTTCGCTCCAGCCAGGAGACGGTGGCGGAGTCGGTCTCAGGCAGTACCAGCCATAGTACTCCCAACCACAGCCCCTCACGAACCCACAAAACCAGTGCGAGCCAACGCACTGGGGGATCGACAGCGGGGAACTTTGGTGCACCATCATCATCGGCAACTACGAGTCAACGCAAGAATGCAGGTCGCGTACCTGAGGCCTCATGCTCCTCTCTGGCGAGTCGTCAGATGAACATGCGCCCATCAGGAAAGGCGACTCCTATATCTTCCAAATCGACACCTTCCGCCTCCAGTACCTCGAGACCGCAGGCATCGGGGGCCAAGTCTGCACTACCGACAGCGGTAAATGCCAAGACATACAGGAAAGCTAAATTCATCCTGAAAAAGATTGCGCAGAACCAGGAGGAGGGCATCCTGAACGTGCGCGACACTGACGACCGGAAAAAATACGAGGCGATCGTTGCCGCCTTTGATAGTAGCAAAGCGGCAAAGTCCCGCGTGGAGGCTGGCAAGACGAGCAAACGCAACCGATCGCGAGACGACACCTCTAACGCTCCGAAGAGAAGTAAAGATGCGAGTGGCGTATCCCAACTCGTAGCGCAAGGCCCGCTGAAGTACAGCGATATAGTGAAGGACCAGCTGAGTGTCGCACTTATAGACGAGTCGTCTAACTGCGGAAAACCAGTCCTCGAAAAATGGCCAGAGATCGAGGTCCGGCTTTCGGGTTTGGCGATGGAAAGTACCCTAGCCAACCCCGAGGGCCCGATACCGCGGTTCGATTCTGAGGAGGTCATCAGAGGTCATAGGGTGATCCGATGCGAGGACGAGTTCTCCAAGGAATTCCTGCGCAGGAGCATCACTGAGATCAACGATGCTTGGTTGGGCTTAAAGATCAAACTTATCCCGGCGAAGGACATTCCGACGAGACCCCGTGCCCGAATATGGTTGTCCAACATGAGGATGGATAGGGCTAAACTTCTACAATACATCGCCATTATGAACCCCCGTGTCTATGATTAACTGGAGCGTCCTGAAATTCGAGGACGTAAAAGCAGTTAGCCAACCCGTGCTGTTCCCCATCACTGAGGAATCAGCAAAGGTCATAGAGGAGCTAGGCTGCAGAATCCACTTCGGCGTGGGACACGCCAAAGTGAAAATCTTCCGGGACAGAGAACCCGACGACGACAACGAAGGCGAAGAACCGCCCCCGNCATCACTGAGGAATCAGCAAAGGTCATAGAGGAGCTAGGCTGCAGAATCCACTTCGGCGTGAGACACGCCAAAGTGAAAATCTTCCGGGACAGAGAACCCGACGACGACAACGAAGGCGAAGAACCGCCCCCGGAGTCAATAAAGGACGGGGAACCGTCACCACACCCTATTCGCAGCGAGGTTACGGTGCAGATGGAGGTGGCCAAGGAAGCCAGTAATCTGGTTGGCCCGAACACTACCAACATCTAATAAAAATGAGCAAGGTCGTACAGATTAACCTGAAGCATTCTAGGTGCGCTTCAGATAACCTGAGAGTCGAGACTCGACCGTCATGGGCCTAAACATCCCCGGGTACGAAGTTTTTTATGCCCGCACTAATGGTAAGCCCAGAGCCTACGTCCTGGCAAAAAAAGAATATAAAGCGTTTCTTTGTCCCTCTTACAGCACCGAGGGCTTGGCAGTTGTAAGACTGTCGCAGCACGAAGGCCTACGTATGTTGCGTCCGCCTACTTCGCACACGGCAGAGAGACCCCTCCAGCGGAGGTAGAGGAACTGGTAGCAGCAGCGACACA
>NW_016158870.1:44629-71188 GCF_001687245.7 Rhagoletis zephyria | reverse complement strand
CTAGAAAACAATAATTTTTGTGTTGACAACTGGGAAGTGTCTGATGAGAGCTCTTTTTCTGACCATAAGTATATCACTTTCAGTGTCAATATTATTAAAAAAATAATCAAATCATATCGCAACCCTAGGAAAACTAACTGGATTGAATTCGATCGTCTGGCTCGGGAAAAGCTTAGTTTGGCTCCTAGCCCACTGGTGAGCTCCATCAGCGAGATTGAGGCCAATTTGAGAGTCGTCGAGACCACACCTCGGAATTCAATGAACAGGGCCTGCCCGCTACGATATTCAAGGAAGCCATATCCACCTTGGTGGAATCGTGACTTATCTAGACTAAGGAAAGAAACTAGGAGAATTTTCAACTCATGTTACAAATCTAAATCTTGGAAGCCATACCAAGACATTATGAAAAAGTATAAAAGTGAGATTCGGCGCTCAAAAAAAGCAGCATGGCAGAGCCACTGCGAGACATTGGAGAGTATAAAGTACACCGCCAGGCTGAGCAGGCTATTGACGAAGGAGTACTCCTGTCCGTCACCCCTTCGCAGTGCGGATGATGTACCAACAGAGTCTGTGGAAGACTCACTCAGGTTGCTTGTCAATACTCATTTTCCGGGTAATTCTGACGAAGCGTTCAATCCGATTCCAAGAAGATATGCTGGAGCTCAGCACATAGCAGACTCAGTTTTCACAAATCCCAAAATATCATGGGTGTTGAAGTCCTTCTCGCCTTACAAAAGCCCGGGGCCAGATGGCATCATACCTATCATGTTGCAAACTGTGGAGGATGCTATTATGCCATGGCTTTTGTCCATTTTCAAAGAATGCATAACCCTCAACTACGTCCCTCTATCGTGGAGGCGAGTAAAAGTGGTTTTCATCCCAAAACCTGGAAGGCGAGGGCACGTCTACGCCAAAGATTTTCGACCCATTAGCTTAACTTCCTTTGTCCTCAAAACGTTCGAGAGGGTTCTGGACACGCACGTCCGGGGGTTTTTCCACGGCAAACGCATGTCCGAAGCGCAGCATGCATATTTGCGGGGAACGATCCACGGAGACGGCGCTCCATGTGGTCGTTAGAACTGTCGAGAGGTCACTCGAGTTTAGCAATTCACTCTGGCAGCCTTTCTCGACATAGAAGGAGCCTTTAACAATGTTAGGGTAGAAGCAATCCAAAAATCCCTTGACGAGTTAGGCGTCGAGGAGTCTATTAGCGCGTGGCTAATGGCGATGCTTCGCAGCAGAACGATTTCAGCTGAACTTGGTAGCTATACATTAACAAGAAACGTTAGTAGGGGCACTCCTCAAGGGGGAGTGATCTCTCCTATTTTATGGCTCAGCACTATCAACTGAGTACTACTCAAGCTCAACCAGGGAGGAGTAAAGGTAGTGGCCTACGCTGACGATGTAGTGATTTTAATAACCGGGTTATTTCCATCTGTGGTGAGTAACATCATGGAGGGTACTCTAGCAAACCTTAGCCGGTGGGCCGAGCAATGTGGCCTTAGAGTGAACCCAGAGAAAACAGAATTAATGCTCTTTACGACAAGAAATAAGGTCCCAAGCTTTGAATTACCAAAGCTAAAGCGTTACGGCGAGCGATTGGCCATTTTCTCAGATAACCATTAAGGCCTTAGCGTCTTTTACGACAAGGTCGAAACTAATCAAGCAGTGTAGGACACTGTTAAATACAGTAAGTCGACAACTCGATTTAGATTTAGTTTGGGTCCCTGGCCATAGCAACATTCCCGGAAACGAGGCTGCAGACGAGTTAGCCAGAGAGGGTTCCACATTGGTGTCGATCGAGGACCGGATCTCACCCCCAATTGGAACCTTATATAAAGACATATTTCTCCACAATCTCCGGGAATCGGATCAAAGATGGCGCACCGTGGCAGGCTGCCGTTTATCCAAACTATTGTGGCCCTGAGAGAACACACAACCTACTAAGGAAACCCAGATCTGACGTTGCTAGGCTTGTTGCGACTCTTACTGGGCATTGGCCGATTGGTACCCACGCGAGAAGGCAGGGAATCGCCTACAACGACTTCTGTAGAAGCTGCAGAGATGAGAACGAGCAGGAAACAGTAGAACACCTGCTTTGCAAATGTCCAGCTCTAATGAGGAGCAGAAATACCATGCCAGGAGCATATGAGTTCACATCGTTACGTGAGCTATCTGATGTAAGTCTCCGCAACATACTCAACTTCATCAACCACGCCGGCTGGCTCTAACATACTCATTCGAGGTATATGGTATCAAAATGGCACTTAGCTGCTACTTGGGCGTAATAGTTTTCCGCCAATTTTTGCAATTGAAGTTGCTTTGTATTGATATTCAATGGGCAGGGTCGCCAAATGGAGAATCACAATTCCAGGTATTAATGATTTATTTTTTAATAACTAAACAATATTTTATTTTAACAACCAAACAATTCTTTCTGCAATTTTTCAATCAATAATAAAATTTTCTTCTTGAAAGAAATCACAACATAACATTCTAATATTCTTTAAATTAAAAATTAATACAAAGTAGAAATAAGTACAAAGTAGAACCATTTCCAAACAAATAAACAACAACAATCAGATCCCTACAACAATAAAAGTAATCTTTAACTTTTATTAATTTATAATTTATTGTGCTCCTGTGCAAATTTAGTGCTGGAATATCTTTATAATCACAATGTCTCAAATGTAGAGGAAAGAAAATCAAAAATTACATTTCACTGATGATACTAACACTAAAATATAATTAATCGATTTTCGATTCACAGCAAAAAGTCATACCCAGATACACAGCAACAACGTCAGCACGATATTCACTTTAATGTTTCATTTTTGCTGTAAAATTGAGGATGTTGAAAACTAAAATATAATCGTTATATTCGTCAAATATTTACTAAATAATTATGAAATACATTTCTGTGCGTTTTACAACTATAAGGGCCGTTTGCACCATGTCTAGTTATCATATCATATAACATGTGATCGATAAAGCAGTTAACGTGCTTAACTGAAGGATGTACTTCCAGTTAGCGTTAACTAGACATGGTGCAAACGGCCCTAAATGTGAAAATGAAAACTAAAAAGTTTTCTTCTAAATAACCGATGCCAGATCGGAGATTTATTAGGCGTCTGTTTAGTAGGTGTTTGCGAATAGTTACTTTGCCATACTTACTACTTAGAGGAATTTTAGCAAAAGATTGTTGATTTTGGATAAATAAATCACATATTTCAAAGAAATTTTTATTTATTTTGGATTCAAATCTAATTTGTGGAAAGTGAAGTAAAATTAAGTGACGAAGTGAAGGCAGCATATTTTGCCGCATTGGCGTATGGTTGCCTATTTACACAAAACTTAAATTTTAAGAAAACGTCATACATACGTTTCTTTAAAGTGCTTATCTTGGAAACCTTTTAACGAAACTTAATGAAAAAAACCGTTTGTAGCACCGTACACATGATAGAAGTGAAACTTCTTAAAAACGGTGTCAGTACCAGGTACTCACGAAATTTGATGTTTAAACATATGTTTACGGCTCGGCAAACCATTAGGCGATTGAGTTACATACATAGGTTTGGTTAGAAATTAAACATTAATTTCATTTAATCTTATTCATTTTCTGATATATAATTTATTTATTCATTTTCCGGTAACACCATCTTATATGAATTCACCCTGCTAGCATCCTTAGGACCGGGTTGTAATGGAGGCAACTGAATGGAGTGAATGCAAATGTGTATAATGCAATCAATAGATCCTTACGAATACGACGCGATTTTTACGATTCTCCCCGTACAATATAAACAAAGCATTTGTTTCAAAATTTATTTAACTTGAAAGAAGACAAATTCCTTTGTTCGGCATTTCTTCTAACTCGCTTTCTATCTTCCAAGGCGAATTCATATATTCTTATCACGATTTCATATATTCATGTGGTAGCAAGAGTATAAAAACATCAAATTACCTCATAAATTATACGCACAATTATCACGGTTGGCGTGGTCCAAAGTTATGCGGTAACATACATAAAAAGGATTAGTCCGGCGCATTCGTCTTGACCTGCAGGCTATGTCGGAGTCACAGCCGCTAAACTTAAACGTAGAATACGTGATATTATTAAGATCACATTCAAGTTAAAAACGGTTCATGAAATATTCGTTGTGATCGTATTGAATTGAATTTAATAAATCAATATGAATTGCAATAGAGAAGCAGATCCACATGAACTTCAATCATATGTACCATCAGCTTATAAATAGATATATGCCATGACGTGTATCATTATTTCGATTCATTTTTATTTCCTTTCGTACTGCAGAAATTTTTATTTCTTTTTATATTAGCCAAGGTCCCCGCATTAGTATTCTTCTTCGAGTTCATGCTCGTCTTCGGATTTGTGCATAAGTTAGCTAAGACTGAAACAGCTGGCAACTCTCCTAAATATAGTTAAGAAATAAACAAATCCCTAGCGTCTTAAATTGTGATACCTACATAAATATTTCATGTGCCTGATGAATTAAGTTAAACTTGATTTTTTAAATACGTGACAACGCTCCTAAATACAGTTCAGTAATAAAGCCTTTTTAAACACATTTCATTTGATATCCATATTTTCAATAATTGCTTTAACTTATTAAATAATTTGAGTTTATTTGTCAATGTTAAGTTTACGTTTTCACCAGGTGGCAACCCTCTTTAATAAACTAAAAATTTAAACTAAGAATATCTTACCACCTTCGATTCACGTAATATTTTAATATTTCATTTAACTCATGCATTATTTATTTAAATTCTAATTTTGAAACAGGTTGCAACCCTATTGAAAATATTTTCAAACCACAACCTCTTTCGTCTTACATCCATATCAGGTCCAATTGAAAATTCTGGGTTTACCACAACCGAAGAGTATTTTTGGAAGATATATTCAGCCTTATCATGAGTTTCATTTTCCCCGAACCGGTTCACTTTTCACTTTTGGTTTCCATGCATTTACTATGGGGGAATAAAAATTTTCGGGTGAATTTTTTTTGGGGGAAACTCAGGATAAGGCAGATTATGAAATTTTTGACCAAGTTATTTGCTCCTTGACAAGTAGATTTGATACTAAATCGGCAGCGAGTTATAAAACTTAAGAAACGATCATTCTTGGTGAGACAGTGTCACGTTTTATAATGGTGATTTTGACGAATGCAGACTCAATAGCGATAAGGTATGGCGCACAGAGCAAAACGCCTCAAGTACTGAGCTTCGTACTGTGCGGACGTGTGTTTAGCTTGCTCTTCAGTAATTTTTATTATTTGTGTGCCATTCGAATAAATAGTGAGACAGTGACTCTTGTTTAAATAATATATAATTATGCCGCGTGTTTGCGGCCAAAAAGTGGAACGCACACAAGATAAAGTGAAATGCGCAAATTGCAATGATTTTTTTCATTTTAAATGTGTTAATATTTTTCCGGCTGATGCTGAGTTTTTGGCAAGCTCCGATAAGCCGTTCTTTTGCGATGTCTGTGCTGCCGCTCGAAATCTAGAAGAGAATACGGCTTCTCTTTGCTCTTTTGTTTCGGTTTCTTTATCTNTTCTTTATCAAAGCAAAGTGGCGTTGAACACAGCATCACCGGTAGCTCACTACAGCAAACATTGCCAAAATCAACTACTTCGGCCCAGCAATCCGAAATAGATAGCGGTCATAAGGAAATCGACAGTGTTAAAAAGCAACAATCATCCCCGAAAACGATCTTAAAAGAGATTGCTGCTCTTAGAGCAGAGAACGCTCGTGTCATCTCATTGGTCTGCGCACTGCGCTATGATAAACAACGCTTAATCAAAGAAACAGAGTGTCTGAAAACGGAGCTTCAATCATTACAGAGCAACAGAGCATTACAGAGTATGATGAGTTGTCATCAGCAATTTCTTTATTAACGGCTGAAGTTAAATGCCTTCGCCAAAACACTAGCATCCCGGCCCACAACAACACTGCTTTAAATTCTTTAAATTCTGTTTCGGATGCTATTTCTACATTCACTGCCTGCTACTTTACATGATGTTTCGCCTTCGTTTTTTGCTGCCGATGTTACTTCACAAACCTGCAGTGTCTCTGATACCTCACTCTCTTCCGCCGCTGCTCCCAGTGTAAATAAAGTTCCGTCATCTGGTTTGCGCGCTGATTCGCTTGTCTTGCCTTCTGTTGATGTCACCTCACAAGCCTGCAATGCTTCTGGTACTCTCTCACTCTCATCTGCCGCTGCTAATATTTTAAATACTGTTCCGTCATCTGCTTTGCATGCTGATTCGCCTGTCTTGCCTTCCGGAGAACCTGCAGTCACTGAGGATAACATCGTCGCTTACGTCTCGAAAAACGCCAATATAGATCGCATTCATTTGGCCTGTTATAAACTTGTAAAAAAAGATGCGGATACTAATTCATTGAAAAATATTAATTTTAAACTTGGTGTAACTGCATCCCTTTTTGACCAAGTTCTGAGTCCTACGCTTTGGCCTGCGGATGTAAAGGTTCGCCCTTTCAAAATTTTTCGCGTCGAGGGTCAACCGAAGAAGCAGTTATAGCTAAAGCCAAGCCACTTTTTAACGCTTTAAAGATTTATTTGCTAAAACATGGGTGGCATTCGTTCCAAATCGTGTGTCATAGCTACTACAAACGGTCATTTGGATAATGATATCTTTATATTCGTTGAGACATGGCTCAATCATAACTTCTATGATTATGAATACTCCAACTTATATGACGTCTTTCGTAAAGATCGGGACATTGAGATAACGGGTTGCTCACTGGGAGGAGGTGTTTTGATTGCTGTTCGCCGTAATCTGCAAGCGTATCTAGTTACGCTCAAAAATGAATACCTTATTCTGGATCAACTGTGCGTTTGTGTACAAGGTTCATATGGATTTGGTAGCTTATACCTGTTAGCCTCGTACATCCCGCCACGTAGTAATTTCGATTTATATAAAGCGCACACAGACAATATCGTGTCCCTAGTCCAAAACAAGCTCGCTGATAACCAAATTTCCATTTTTGGGGATTTAATCTCCCAGAAGTTATGTGGTCTAACAATTTTTCAAATTTGGTCTTATTCCAAATAATACTACAAACTAACTAAACTAATACAAACTACCTCTCTTGAATCATATGTTATTGATAACATTTTAAGTAATGGGTTAGTCCAAATTAACAACTTTGTAAATAATCTTGGCGGAATTCTTGATCTTGTTTTTGTTAGTGATAACATCAATATTTCTGTTTCCGAATGTGTTTCCCCACTCTCGCCTACTAATAAACATCATGTACCACTGGTTATAAAAGCAGAATTTTATGTATTTGCAACCCTTAAGCCTGAGGAAAGAATTACATTCAATTTTGCTTCCTGCGACTTTTTAAAGCTGAATACTCTTGTTGATATTGATTGGGAGCAAGTGTTACTTGATGCCGATGTCTCTATATGTTTTTCTAACTTTAAATCTCATCTGAATGAGCTGTTTCTTGAAAATAGTGCCTTAATTAAAAGGAGACTCTACAAGCTTCCGTGGTACAATCGGGAACTTAAATCGCTTAAGAATCCGCGCAACAAATTTTACAAAAAGTTCAAAAAAACCAACAACCAAAGTTTCTTTTCTAAGTTCCAGCAGTATCAAAAGCAATTCAATTGTTTAGATAAGTTTCTTTACAATAACTATATGCGTAGCATCGAGTCAAATATAAAGTCTAACCCAAAGATATTTTGGCATTACGTTAAATCAAAAAAGTCATCCTCCTGGGTTCCATCGGCAGTAACGATGGGTGAAAAATTTGTAAGCACGCCAACTGAAGTAGCTAACATATTTGCTGATTTTTTCAAAGCAAACTTCGCACAACGTGATGAGGTTGATTCTAATATTTCAGACAGTTTTCCCGCACCTAATCAATTATCGTCCCTCAATTTTGGCAGTTTGAGTCTCTCTTCAGATGATATCATAGAAGGAATCCTAAGGTTAAAACCCTCTACTCAAACGGATGCTGATGGACTCTCAGCTGTTTTTTAAAAAAATGTCCGGCGATTGTCACTCCGTTGAAAATGCTTTTCAATAAATCTTTGTCTTCTGGAAATTTTATTGATGACTGGAAGCTGACATCAATTTCTCCGCTTTTTAAAAGCGGTAATAAAAATGACGTCTGTAATTATAGGCCTATTTCGAAGCTCTCGACAGTCTCCAAACTGTTTGAAAGCATTATCAAAGAGAAGATGTTTTTTGCTACTAAGAGCATTATTTCACCTAATCAGCATGGATTTGTTGCTGGACGTTGTTCAGTCTCCAATTTAGCAGTGTTTAGTGAATACTGCATTGCAGCTATATCGGCAGGACTCCAAGTTGACTGTATTTACACAGATTTTTCGAAAGCGTTTGATAAAGTTTCGTATACAATTTTATAACACAAACTTGCAGTTTTGGGCTTTCACTCTGTTTTTCTTAAATGGATAAAATCCTTTTTAAGCAATAGGCTGTGCGTGGTGACAATCGATGGCGTTTCTTCGGAATCTTTCATTGCCACTTCTGGAGTTCCTCAAGGAAGCATTTTGGGTCCACTACTGTTCGTTTTATTTATTAATGACATAAGCAGCTGTTTCTCGTTCGCCAATTTTTGGCTGTACGCCGACGACTTAAAAATATTTTCCATGATTAAAGACTCGACTGATGTAAAGTATCTTCAAGCGGATTTGGATACGCTGTGTGTCTGGTGTGAGGAGTGTGGTCTTTCGTTAAACGTAAAAAAAAAAATTTGAAATTACTTTTTCGAAAAGTCACAATATTTCAAACCTCTTACACAATATCTAATAATGTGCTTCCATCTGTTGTAGAAATTAAGGACCTTGGAGTAATTTTGGACACGCATTTCTCATTTAACAGTCACATAAATTTTATTCTAACTAAGGCATATTCAATTCTAGGTTTTGTTCGAAGAAACAGTTCAAAATTTTCGGACCCTTATACGCTAAAATTGCTTTTTACAACTTTTGTTCGTTCTAGGTTAGAGTATGCTGCTTTTATTTGGCGACCTTATTTCCAATTTTCTATTAATAGGATTGAAAAAGTTCAAAAAGTATTCTTAAAATCTGCCCTTCGTTTTTAAAATTTTCTGATCCTATCCCTTTCTATCATTCACGCCTGCTCTTAATCAACCTTCAGTCACTTGTTGCAAGGAGACCGATTCTCTCTCTGTCGTTCGTTTTNCAGTCTCCAATTTAGCAGTGTTTAGTGAATACTGCATTGCAGCTATATCGGCAGGACTCCAAGTTGACTGTATTTACACAGATTTTTCGAAAGCGTTTGATAAAGTTTCGTATACAATTTTATAACACAAACTTGCAGTTTTGGGCTTTCACTCTGTTTTTCTTAAATGGATAAAATCCTTTTTAAGCAATAGGCTGTGCGTGGTGACAATCGATGGCGTTTCTTCGGAATCTTTCATTGCCACTTCTGGAGTTCCTCAAGGAAGCATTTTGGGTCCACTACTGTTCGTTTTATTTATTAATGACATAAGCAGCTGTTTCTCGTTCGCCAATTTTTGGCTGTACGCCGACGACTTAAAAATATTTTCCATGATTAAAGACTCGACTGATGTAAAGTATCTTCAAGCGGATTTGGATACGCTGTGTGTCTGGTGTGAGGAGTGTGGTCTTTCGTTAAACGTAAAAAAAAAAATTTGAAATTACTTTTTCGAAAAGTCACAATATTTCAAACCTCTTACACAATATCTAATAATGTGCTTCCATCTGTTGTAGAAATTAAGGACCTTGGAGTAATTTTGGACACGCATTTCTCATTTAACAGTCACATAAATTTTATTCTAACTAAGGCATATTCAATTCTAGGTTTTGTTCGAAGAAACAGTTCAAAATTTTCGGACCCTTATACGCTAAAATTGCTTTTTACAACTTTTGTTCGTTCTAGGTTAGAGTATGCTGCGTTTATTTGGCGACCTTATTTCCAATTTTCTATTAATAGGATTGAAAAAGTTCAAAAATAATTCTTAAAATCTGCCCTTCGTTTTTTAAAATTTTCTGATCCTATCCCTTCCTATCATTCACGCCTGCTCTTAATCAACCTTCAGTCACTTGTTGCAAGGAGACCGATTCTCTCTCTGTCGTTCGTTTTTAGTATCATTAATGGTACAATTGATTCTCCATCTTTGCTTGAAAGGATTCACTTTCTAGTCCCTCTCAAGACACTACGCAAGTGTTATCCCTTCTACCCAGATATAGTTAAGACTGATTACGCGAAAAATGCTCCTTTGGCATGCGCTCTCCGTGATTTTAATGAGATCTCGAATTCTGTCAGTTTAGATTTCTCTTTGTCTAAATATGCTTTTATTTCATTGTTATATACAGTTTTTTGATTAAGTAGTACTATTTCCAATTAGCTCAAATATACTTACCTTATAATTAACCGCTTTAAGTAGTCAGTAAGAACCTTGTTACATTGACTTCATGAATAAATAAATAAATAAATAAACCATGTAGCAAGGCGAATTTTTTCATGAAACTTTACGAGGATGCTAAGAAACACATATCGTTGTATAAATTCTCACTCTTTTCACTTTGTTAATACTAGTATTTAAGTAATTTGTTGTTAAAATTGTTTGCACCTCCACTAGCAAATTTTCATATAAAAAGTGCAGCTATCACTTATATTTTCATCTATACGATCTTTGAAATGTTCACGCGTATTTTGTATACATTAAATGTATTTTATTTTATTTTTTAACAATATACTTTTGTTTTTTGTTATTATATGGCCTTATAACAATTATATTCAACAATTTTTATTGAGCTCGAGGCCGTTTTTTAATGAAAATTTATAGTGGAAAAGCAACAAAAATTTGAAAAAATTGTAGAAGTGGTAGCTATTTCGGAAATCACCACATTTCCTCATCAGACTTCTTTCAGTAGGATTCGAACCGACGATCCCACTGACTCAGCCAGTTGCCTACGCACTGTGCTAAGTCCGACTTGTAAATTATCGTTGCTTTTTTCCCACTTTTTCATTTTGCTAAGCCAACACAATCAAGCGCAGCTATTCCGCTACGATTTACACTTGATCATGTGGTTGTTGGTTTTTGTTAATAATTCTACTTTTAGAATGTTTAACTTTTAGGTGTGCTCGTCCTTAAGTTATTTGTTTTTGTTATTTTATGGCCTTATAACAATTATATTCAACAATTTTTATTGAGCTCGAGGCCGTTTTTAATGAAAAACTTATTGTGGAAAAGCAACAATAATTTGAAAAAATGGTAGAAGTGATAGCTATTTCGGAAATCACCACATTTCCTCATCAGACTTCTTTCAGTAGGATTCGAACCGACGATCCCACTGACTCAGGCAGTTGCCTACGCACTGTGCTAAGTTCGCCTTGTTAATTCTTGTTGCTTATTTCCACTATTTAACATGTTTAGCCAACTTCAATCAAGCGCAGCTATTCCGCCTGCAATTCACTTGATCATGTGGTTGTTGGTTTTGTTGGTTTTTGCTAATAATTCTATTTTTAGAATGTTTAACTTTTAGGTGTGCTCGTCCTTAAGTTATTTGTTTTTGTTATTTTTTGGCCTTATAACAATTATATTCAACAATTTTTATTGAGCTCGAGGCCGTTTTTAATGAAAAACTTATTGTGGAAAAGCAACAATAATTTGAAAAAATGGTAGAAGTGATAGCTATTTCGGAAATCACCACATTTCCTCATCAGACTTCTTTCAGTAGGATTCGAACCGACGATCCCACTGACTCAGCCAGTTGCCTATGCACCGTGCTAAGTACGCCTTGTAAATTATCGTTTGCTTTTTTCCACTATTTTCATTTTTGTTATGCCAACACAATCAAGCGCAGCTATTCCGCTGCAATTCACTTGATCATGTGGTTGTTGGTTTTTTGTTAATATTTCTATTAAAATAATGTTTAACTTTTTAGGTGTGCTCGTCATTAAGTTATTTGTTTTTTGTTATTTTATGGCCTTATAACAATTATATTCAACAATTTTTATTGAGCTCGAGGCCGTTTTTTAATGAAAATTTATTGTGTAAAGGCAACAATAATTTGAAAAAATGGTAGAAGTGATAGCTATTTCGGAAATCACCACATTTGCTCATCAGACTTCTTTCAGTAGGATTCGAACTAAAGTCCATCGCAAGTGTGTTTGCCGCATTTCGTTCAATAAGTACTCTTTGCATTGTACTCTACTCCCAACACATTGTTGCTCTTTTTCCTTATACATACACTACTTGGCGTTGAGAGAGTAAATACTTGACGTACTTGCTATTACTCCACCAAAGTAGGTACTCTACTTTCTCTCATCGCGTACGAGAGATATTTGCTGCTGCCAAAAGAGAGTAGCAAATCTACTCTCTGTGTACTTGTAGTACTGTAAGTACTTGCGTATTAAATTTCATTTCTGGTTGTTAGCGTACTAGTTGATATCGTTTGCTGCTGTGGTCACCGAAATTGAAAGAATAAAGTTACAATATGGAAATTGACGTTGTAAGGAAATGTTTACGGTCTTATTTATAGAAAGTAACAAAGGTTTAAACAGTTGTGTAAAGTGACATGTGTATACAATTTTTGTATTTAAACAGCTTTTTAAATCTATGTACATATGTATCTAAATTTTTATGAATAAGGCCGTTAATGTATTATTTCTGGTTTCTAATTTGGTATAAAACTATTTGCAGTCATTAACCAACAAATAAGTTGTCAAAAACAACAGCTTAAGCAATGCTGCTATACGAAATAAAATTATTCGTAGCAAATCAAAAATTTCAAAAGTTACTGGGAAAAGTAAAGTGTGAAAAAAGTTGTTGTAAAGTAACTATGTGTCTTCATTTAATATGTTTCTTATAAAGTTCTAAACACCAATTCGAACTTCTTATTATGTATTAACTGGTGTGTTTCATTAAATCCTATATTATAGATATCACTACAATGGTTAAGAAGTTTTGCCTATTTAATTACAGAAACTAAAGAATTATGGCTCAGAGAAAGTTTTTGCTTGCAACCTTACCCTTATGTACGAAAAACTACGTTCATCTGAATTATATACAAGTTAACACATCCGCCGTCACCCAACATGTTGTATTCCCACAGTCCAGCAATACACGTGCGCCATGTCAGCATAATTATGGTTCACAACATAATTGACATCCTACACCTTTGTCAAGGCCAAGTGCATTTCATCATATCATGCAATAGCAATATTGTGCAACGCTATCAGACACCTATGGCAACCTTCGGCCACAGTTAGTACCTCTGGCTAATGCTTACGCAACCATTAGTATAACGCAGCCAACGCATTAGGCATTGCAGCGGTGTCAGCTTAATTTCATTTCACACGGTTGTGAAATCAGTGTGTTACATAATTCAAGTTACCTGTGGGAATTCAAGGCCAAGCCGGCTCACTGACGTCGCGTATGTCTGGCTATAGAACAACGGCAGCGGAACAGGCTATAAAGGGCGGCAGAACTCGGAGCAGCGGCAGTTGCATCGGGGTGTTACTATAGTCCATTAGGCTTATTTATTTATATCAATAAAGTACTTTTATTATAACGTTTAAATTACCTCTTTTAATTCCAGGGCAAGTTGGCCCTTTAATTTTTTTAGTTATTCAGGACCTTCAGTCCTTAACTTACATATATTATTTTTGTATTAAAGCAAAGCTGATTACTTAACGAACACCATATAAATCCAAATTTCCAAAAAATGGTATGCAGTTTTGTTGGGCATTAAATTTTAGTATAATAAGCTAAGGCATTTTTTCTCGTACAAACTATGTACGCCAATTTTTTATATGGAATACATATATATGTACCGTTCAATCAAAGAGAATTTAAAAGGTTTGATTTTGAATGAATCNTAGTCCATTAGGCTTATTTATTTATATCAATAAAGTACTTTTATTATAACGTTTAAATTACCTCTTTTAATTCCAGGGCAAGTTGGCCCTTTAATTTTTTTAGTTATTCAGGACCTTCAGTCCTTAACTTACATATATTATTTTTGTATTAAAGCAAAGCTGATTACTTAACGAACACCATATAAATCCAAATTTCCAAAAAATGGTATGCAGTTTTGTTGGGCATTAAATTTTAGTATAATAAGCTAAGGCATTTTTTCTCGTACAAACTATGTACGCCAATTTTTTATATGGAATACATATATATGTACCGTTCAATCAAAGAGAATTTAAAAGGTTTGATTTTGAATGAATCAAAAAATAACCAGTTTCTCCTGAAAATGTTTATATTTTTATTAAGTTTCTATTAAAAGGGCATCTTGAACTATATCTATGGATAGTTAAACGTTAAAATATTGTTTGGGATCCCATGAAATGTCGATTTAAAGGGAATAGGCCCTTTTACCGGCTTAGGCTACATTAATTGAACGGCTCAGATATGCAAATAAAAAAGTTCGTTTCGTTATTTATAAGAAAAAATATCAGAAAAAAGTCGTTTGGTTGTTATAAAAAAAAAGTAATAACAAAAAATTTGTTTCGTTGATTAACAAAAAAAAATATATCATTGTAGTTCTCAAGAAATATCACGAGAAATATATTTTCATTATTTCTGATGCTAGAAAATAACTTTGCGGTTGCTGTAAATTTTCTTGAAGATATAAGTATATCTTCGCTACCATGCCTAACTATCGAATGTGCAAAACTGCTTTTTGATTTACGATACCTTGCGCATGCGTTTAGAATGATACGCAAGTTGGCAAATCGTCAAATATCTAGTCTTCTTAGAAGCAGAGGATATTGGCTTTAACAAAATGTCGAATCCCATACTTTTGTCTAATGACAACAATATTTTTTACAACAGTTTCTTTTCTCTCCTGAAAAGTGCAGATTTTCACATTCGATTGTTTGACATGGTAGCGACGTACATATTTATGCACATACATACATATGTACTTATGTGTGTATATCAGCATTTTAGTTGAAAGTACCCCTGAAGGAAAGATTGGTCCAATTGCTCGAAAAATATAGTCGTAGGTATAGTAACTTTGTATCTAGACCAAAGATAGTCAAAAATATAAAGCAATGTAATGTAAAACAGGTGGATTGTACTAAAAGTGGTCCGAATGTAATGCATTAGGTGTGAGTTTTGATCTAAAACTGGTTACAATGTCATGCAGTGGCGGTGAACGGGTACAATTAGCGACTTGCTGATATGTAGGCACCTCGGCTGTGTGCGAGTTGACCTAAATTTTAGTACCTAAACTAATATTCCACTGGAAATTTCCAGCACTGCTACAATTTAGGAAAACAGCTGCTAAAACTGTGCGAGTTCGTTTGACAACCTAAATTATTTGTTTTGAAATTTGAATTTGTTTGCTTTTAATAAATATATCTATAAAATAAATAATTTTGTGGTAGCTTTGGGACTATTTAACAATATAATAAATTTGCAACAGAAAAAGAGAATGCTCCATCCTGGCATCTATAAAATAATCCGTTTGTTCTTCTGACCCTGCGATATAATATATATCCATCGAATTAGATATATACTTATCTGAATGCAAAAATCAAATAAAATAATATACTTACATCTTTCTGAATATTTTCTTTTTTGTGCCATAGCAATTATAAAAATTATTTAAAACATCAAAAAATCGTTGTTCATTTAATCGCTCGCTCAAATATATTTGACTGTTCAATTTAGGTTGAAAATTATGCTCGCAGAAAATCCAAATTGTTCCTATGCACTGCGTTGCCGACACTTTCCAGTGATTTAGGATTTTTCTCTATTTAGGTAGCAATTTAGACGTACTCGCACACAGCCTTAGTCAACCCCCGGTTCGAATCGCAGCTGGCGCAAGTTTTATTTTTGTTCCTTGCAAATAAACTTTATCCTATGGAGACGACCAGTTACGTATAGCGATTGATCTCAGTATACAGAAAAACGAAGAAAACATCTCTGAGTTTGCTCTTTTGACATGTACATTTCGAAGTAATTGGCAACTTTGCTCCAATGTGTTTGACAATTTATGTAAACAAATAAAAAAATCGTCATAAGCGGGAAACATTTGTTTATAAAAATAAAGAAAGCAGAATGATCAGCAGCTATGAGGTATTTTTCGCAACTCGGGACGAGTGTGCAAACGTTGCTCTAATACGGCGTTACATAACGGATCGATCCAATCCTTTGGATCTACCAGTTGTTAAGTAAGTTAAAAAAATCGTAATCATATTCCTTTAACATATCTATACCTCCAGGTTCGTAAGCAATTTTCGGATATCAAAGAAGCATTTGTTTATTTGTTGGAGGAACTATCCCCTCATTTCAAAAGCAACTTTCGGTCAACTGCGGTACCTCCAATCCTGAAACCCTGCGCAGCGCTCCGTTTCTTTGCGGAAGGGAGTTATCAAAAATGCCAAGGGAATGATTTCAATATTGGCATCTCCCAACCCACTATGTCGGTAATACTAACTGAAGCTACCTCTTTAATCGAGCGGAAGATTTGTCCCAAGCACATCAAATTTGATATTAGTGAAGAAGAGCAGAATAAAAGCAAAATAAATTTTTATAATAAGAGTGGATTTCCAGGTGTGTGTGTAGGGTTGTGTGGATGGCACTCATGTGCACATTTCAGCACCTGAAAAGGAACTGCAACACCTATTCATAAACAGAAAAGGATTTTTCAGTATAAACGCGTTAATGGTAAGTTAGTTTTCGTATGTTTATTTTGGATACACACAAATTCCTTATTACCTAGGTTTGCGATTTCAATATGAACATAACGTATGTCGATGCCAGATATCCAGGAGCCACGCATGATTCCTTCATATGGAATAATAGTACGCTCAAGGAAATTATGTCGAATAACACAGGAGAAAATACATGGCTTTTAGGTGATATTTTGAAGCACAATCTGTAGGAAGATTCTGTATCCAGTTAGCAACAATTTTCGGATCGATATAGCAAGTTGCTGACGTGTGATGAATCTCGACAAGTTGCGATAGCGATCCGAAAACTGGTTCCACAATCTGCCTACTTCTAAAAGTATTAACAAATGTATTTGTTGCTGTAGGTGATGCTGGGTTTCCGTTGGAGACATATCTGATGACTCCATTTCGAGCCGCAGTAAATGGTAGTCCAGAAAGCAAATACAACAAAGTACACTGCAAGGCAAGGAACATTATAGAACGGACTTTCGGCGTTTTGAAATCAAAATTTAGATACCTATCTTCTGAGCGTGGACTTCACTATGCACCACAGAAGGCAACTGCCATCATAAATTCGTGTTGTGCCGTTTACAATATCGGACGTCGCTTTGATTCACGTTTTGAAGAGCCCAGTATAGAAGCCGAGACTATAGAGACAGATATAAATTCTGATTTTGAAACAAACAGCCATAATATTCTAGCACAAGAAATAAGAAATAACTTGATGAATTCTTTCATACAATAAAATCTCTTTATTGATATAAAAAAGCAACAAAAATAGTTAACATTTAACTAAACAAAAAATATGTATTCATATGAATAAAAAGGCACTATTTCATTTGTACCTACTATAAAAAGCCTCTGAAGTATTTAAAATACTATAAAATAAATTCAAGTTCAGTGCTTCTCGTTCCTCACGTGACTTGGTGCGATTTATAATCCGCCCAAACAATGCTCTTAAATATAGAATCATTAAAATTGAGATCACTTTCTTACATATTATTTAATTGGTATTCTATAAGTTGAATTTTCTTTCTTTTAAGTTCCGCCTCTAGATTCATATTTTCTTTTAATAGTTCAAATTTTTCTCTTTTTAAATCGTGATTTTTTCAGCATATTTGCTCATTTTGTATGTATTTTTTTTATTCTTTTTAAATTTTGTGCTATATCTGAGTTATTTAAAGTTTGCGACTTTAGCATGTCCACTTTAATTTCTTCAGTACTTTTTTTGATTTTTTTTTTTTAACAGTCACCGATATATTTGGCGAAGAACTGCATGAAGGCTCTACGTTTTGTTCGTCTTCGTCCATTTCTACAATGCCAAACACTTTGCCGGGTGGATTTACGCTTACGTATGTGTGTAAGATATCTGCCACCACTTGCTCGAGTGCAGATAACGTTTGCTACTCTGATGGGCCTCCACCAGTCGTTCTTATGTTTCGATTATTTGCACTCAATTTCTTCTTTGTTTTGGCCTTGTAGTTAATCCATACCTACACAAATGTATACATCCATGAAAATGCTTATTGCAGTATGTTTATTGTAAAAATTACCCGCTGCCACTATTTGGAGGGCCGAAACTATTGATCTTAGCAGCAAAAGCGTCCCATTGTTCATCGTTTTGGATTTTACTTTGTTCAAATGTGCGAGTTCCTCTTGCAATTCCTGGGTTGGATAGCATTAAATGCACCAAACGCTCAAATTGCTTGCTGTTCGTAATTTTCACTGGCCTGGAGAAATATCAAACTGTTAATTATAAATCAATATAAATAGAATTTGCATATAATTACAATTTTTCTGCCATAATCAGAAATTGTTTCAGCTTTTCCTTCCAAAATGCGCAAAATATAACAATGGCATCTGATGGTGCTCAGTTGTTTCAATTTGACGTTTGTGTATACTATAAAAAGAGTTGGTAGCCATACATAATACACAAAATTGCGCTACCAGACTCAGTAGCCTTGTCAGTAGCCGTCAAGCGAGTTGCCATACGTAATGCGAATTTCAGTCTACGGTTGCCCATCGGCTATCAGTCGCCATACATACTAGGGCCATAAGTTTACAACGGGAAAAATAAGATGGCATCGGGTCATCAAAGTTAAGGGAACTTAACGCAAAACGAACAAATTTTCTCTGCACTCTTTCGAGTCTGGCGGCATGACAGCCGTAAATGGGGTTCCATATAATAGAAGCGTACTCCAGTTTTGATCGTACTAAAGAGATAAATAAAGCTTTCCTGGTGTATGGATCCTTAAAGTCTTTCGCATATCTACGCAGGAAAGCTAGGTTACTGTAGGCTTTTGGAAGCAGTAAGAGATATGATTGACAAACGAAAAATGTGTGTCAAAGACTACGCCTAAGTCAACAAACTCTTTCACAGAGGCCAAGCGAGTGCTAGAAATATTGTAATTAGAAAAAATAATGTTTGAAGATTTTGAGAAGGACATATGAAAACATTTATTTACATTTAAGTGAAGCTTGTTCGTATGACACCAACTGACCAGGGTACTCAGGTCGTACTGCAGAGAAGAAACATCCGACGAGTCATAACTCTACGAAAGAGCTTGAGGTAATCTGCATAAGTAAAAACCTGGAAAATTTGAAACAGGAGCCGATGTCATTTATAAAAAGGACGAACAAAAGTGGTCCGAGGTACTGCCTTGGGGAACACCTGAAGTTGCCACAAAATAGTGCGATTTACAGTTTTCGACTTCAACAAACAAGGTCCTATTAGACAGATAAGATTTTAACCATTGTAGGAAGGCAGAATGAAAGCCGATAGACTCAAGTTTATGTATTAAGATTGCGTGAGGCACTTTATCAAAGGCCTTCGAGAAAGATGCCAAGTTAGTAACAGTAGAACGCCCGACAACAAACCCGTGTTGGTGCGGCTCAACAATGCTCTTGGTAACGAAAGATAATTTCTCCTTTATAATTTTTTCGAATAGCTAAGAACAAACTGTGAGTTTAGCAATAGGCCTATAATTAGCGATGTCATTTTTATTGCCCGATTTGAATACTGGAGTAATTGATGTAATCTTCCATCTATCAATAAATGTGCCAGAAGACAGAGACAAATTAAATATATGACATAAAGGAACACATAAAGATGAACTGCAATGCGACATAACATAGGCACAGAGCCAATCACTGTGGCATTTTAGCGAAGGTTTAAGCATGGACATAGAAGTGCTAACATCCCAATCTGTGATTGTGAGGGAACCAAAGTCAATGTGTTCTGATAATTTCGAGCGAGCGTGAGAGTTATTCGGGTTATCAGCCTCACTATCAAAGTTTGATTTGAAGAACTCAGCAAAGAATTCAACTGTGTCAGGCAAAGATTGAGAGAATTTACCATTAAGGCACATACAAGTCGGTATGTTGGAAGACCCACGCTTAGAGCGAATAAAATTCCAAAAACCCTTAGGATTTACTTTTAGCTCAGATCCAGTTTACTAATATAACGATTATAAAGAAACTTATCCAGCACATTAAATTGATTCACATAATTCATATACTGATCCCTGAGAACAGCATTCACAGTGTTGGCCTTATACAGTTTATGATATTTATTACTTATTTATTATTATTCTTCAAATTTTTTAGAGTAGTGTTATACCAATAATTTATGAAGTCTAGGAGGAAGAGGAGGTACTTTAATGGAAAATACCTCTGTCAACTTGAACAAGAAAGTATCAAAACATAAGCTCACATCATTTGATGAAAGAATATTAGCCCAGTTAATATCGCTAAGTGTATTATTTAACTCACAGAAGTTGGTAATCCGAAAATTAAAAGCGGAAGTGCACGAATTGCTCGGAATAGAGATTACATCAGAAAATTTTAAAGAAATAACAAGCGGAACGTAATGTTTGTCTGTCTTTTACAGAGGTAGATTAGTCTCAGAAAGGTTAAATATTAAATTTTCGTCTACAAATACTGGATCGAGCATCTTAGATAGCGTATTATATAAATAATTAATTTGAATAACGTAACAGCTTAAGAGACTATCAATAAAATTAATTTCGTTAGATCGTTAGATGACGTTAGCAGGTGTCAAAATACTATTATTCTGTAAATCTATCTAGATAATATCAGGCAGGTTAAAATCACCAATAATACAAAAGTGGGAATCCATATTAGTATCGCAGAGATCAACTATATTTTCACTATGAGAATTATATAAGCTATCAGAGCTACTGGGTGGTATATATATTACGCAAATATATGTAGTGGCAAAGGAGCCATAAACGCTTACGCATAGCTGATCGATAAAAGAATCACGATGAAAAAGTTGATAGGCTGAAGAACGTAAGCAACGCTTTAGCGCGATTAACACATCTCCACCTTTGAGGTGACCCGACTTCACACAATCTCTATCCTTTGTTATGTCGCTGACTGTTGGGGTAAGGTTGGTTGGCATACAGGCATGCTCGCTAGCCCAGGCTCAGCTCGTCGGCGGGGGGGTCATCTCCAACCATCTTACCTGCAGCTGACACTAACAAACAATAGTAATCATGCCTGGTTGTAGTCAGAATACTAAACTCCAACGATTGGCAGAGTCCCCTAAGCCTCACCGGTTTCCGTCTGTCTAGTGTCCAGTCATGTCCCTGTCATCCCAGACATTGCGTCGCGCCACCCATTTCCCCTCTTGTTGCACCAGTGCAACACCCACACCAAACAACTACAAAATTAGCAATTCATATTATTTTTTTTTCTATCACGGATTTACATGCTCTTTTTTACAAAACTTACAAATCTATTACCTAACTACAAATCCAAGTCCTGATACAGTTCATATTTCCACTAAATTTTAGTTCAATATCTATAGTAAAAAATCTATACCAACTAAACTTATTACTATATTTAAAGGTTCACTCTCCTATGTACATACGTATATTCCAATTCAACAATTAACAAAATTCAATTCCTTCATGTAACTCATTATACTGATAATAATAAAAAAATTCAACTTCAACAAAAAAACTCCGAATAACCTAATTCATATACTATATGTGTACATATGTGTTTAGGGTGTAATCCTCAAATGTGATAATAAAAAAAAACGAAGCAAAAAAAAAAATAATGATAACAATAAATTAAAATGGTAACACAAGATGAAAATAAGTGTGGTGCGACATATGTCCCATCTCAAAAATACTCAATTTAGTTTAGCGAGTTTCTAGTGTTTCGCCCGTCGCTGTATATAATCCCCAAAAATCTCCTGCTCTTATCTTCTCTACAACTTGTATTCTTGTATGAATACAATTAGTGAATGTATATAAGTGACTAGGTATGTTCATGTGTATGTATATTTCTATTTGTAACTTTGTACATAAGCTT
Source organism: Rhagoletis zephyria (assembly GCF_001687245.7). NCBI lineage: Eukaryota > Metazoa > Arthropoda > Insecta > Diptera > Tephritidae > Rhagoletis > Rhagoletis zephyria. The sequence continues at coordinate 49,145 of NW_016158870.1, read as the reverse complement.
ACGTTCTAGCACTTACCAATCTCACGTGTGATGTAGGCGCCTGCATACAGGAGATATGGTTCAGCTGAAAGAGAATAAAAGGCAAAAGACTTCCAATACCTAGCGAGAGTAATTGAGTGGGAATATTTTTGGGGTTCACTACGCATGGACTAGGAATGGTCAATTAGACATTAATACTCGCCCGTGATGATCGCCACGTTTCTGGCTGCCTACCAGACTATTTTTAAATTACAGACAAAAAAACTTAATATACATGTCTATCTTCAAGTATGATCGGCCTAACTAATTACTAATAAAACAAAATGCATATAAAAGCTCGATAAAGAAACTATATATGTATAACTATGTAATTGTGTAATTGTGCGCAAAGAAAATTACCAACAAAAACTACTCGTCTCGGAAAATGGTGCTCATATGCACCAACTAATTTTTAATTCTGGGAACTAACGCGACTATTTTGACTTCAAATTAGAGCATGCAGCTTGTGGATAAATTAGTGAGTAAGTAAAAATTCCTGTGGCGAGAAATTAGTGAAAAAAAAGGAAATTACATTCATATGTATGTAAGCTAACCAAAAGTTAGGTTACGTTCGGGCCAGCAAAACTATTCCCAACTTAGTCCAAAAAAAAAAACAACAACAAGGCAAATACTCGGAGGATGGTGGTGGTCGGCGTGGTGAGTCACTCCGTTTTCTGGAATCTGCTCGATCCGCAGAGAGCCGTGACATGAGCGCGTGGAAGTGCTGGCTCAAGCGTTTCCCGTGCGAAGTCCGGTACTCTATCAGCGGATGTATGTGCGTATGTATATATGTATGTATGTTGTTCTCCCTCTCCTTCTTTCTGTTTCCACGGTGTGGAACCTAACTTTTAATCCTCCTCTATATACTTGCGGTCGTTAACTTCTGCAAAGGTGATCAGCTGTGTCTTTATCGCAATTGTACTGCTTGGCCGTAAAATGACCTAAGTCGGCAATTATAGGTTCTGGGCCCCTTGGGTCCTCCTGCCTGATGACAACCTGCAAAATTGGTTCCCTTTATACGATCTGCTTTTTTGTTTTTGTTGTCGTTGCTAACTTTTGGTTGTTGTACGGTTGAAGTTATACTTGCGCGTGCATATTATTGTGGTCAAGTACGTTTATGTTTGTAAGTGAATATGTATGTGCTCAGGCATACACAGGCACATACATACATATGCCCACGCAAGCACCGACTTTTAATTGGTTTCATTTGGCTTTTATTATATTTCTTTAGTTTAGTAATCGAAACTTTATAATTATTATTAGTACTTTATTTGATTATTATTGACTAAATTTAATTTAATTTAAAAGTATTTAATTTTGCTTATTTTAATTTACTTCCGTTTTAAGCTAATTTGATTTTAATTTCGTTTAATTTAATTTACTTTTATTTTATTAAATCTTATTTAATTTAAATTTTATTTGAGTTAATTTAATTTAATTTAATTTTAATTTATTTTTCAGCACTTCTGTTAACTTTCATTTTGATCAAATTATTATTATTTTTTTTTTTTTTTTTTTTTCGCATCACTTTTCTTTAAGTTACGTATTAACCAAAAGTTTAGCTGTACCAAGGCATTCGGTTAACTCTTTGCAACCACTCACCTCAAATAGCAGGATTCGAAGCGGATTCTGGTTAGATGAATCCGTTTAAGCGGGAATAAAAAAAAACTTTTAAAATAGACAACTTCGCTAGCACTTCTCTTAGACACACCCGGATGCTTTAATGTCGGCTTTCAATCTGATTTTTTGTTACAGCTACTTTGGCGATCGTGCCCCGATGCATTTGCATGCAGAAATTTCCTCCAACTTTCACTCATCCTTACAAAGACAGCCATACATTTCTTTACGACACATTGTTACATGTACATTCACACACACAACCACAACAATGAGTTCGCCTTTTCACACATGTTGCGCAACATGTTTAGCAACCCGGTTGCGGAACAAACGAAACGTTGGCGTGATAGATTTGCCACCGATGTTGATGAAACGTGAGAGGCTGCATTACAGGCTCGCGACCGCCGATGTTGCCCGCAATATGGAGCGTGCGCGTAAAAGGATTCAAAACGCAGTCTGCTCACTTAAAGCTCAGTTAGTCAACGACGTAGCGTAAACGTAGGTTGACGTACGTAGCAGCATATCAAATTTACTGTTGATAGAGAGAGGGAGAAGCAAAGGCAACGTCACCGCCATGCGGTGGTGAGTTTTCGTTAGCACGCGAATCCCATAAGATAGATCGTGTCTGCGTCAACCTACGTCTACGCTACGTCGTTGACTGTTTGCGCTTTTAGTGTGTTTTTGCCTACGTGTGGCCTCGACCCACGACCTAAAGCCGGGCTTCCTGTCAAGTCTTTTCATGTCTGTGTGTGTATCTTTGCTTATGTTGTCATCGTTCAGTCAACATTCACATGCATCTATGATTATTAATATATACGTCTACGTAAAGCTCTATATCACTGGGTACTAGGGCTGTGCGATTATTCGATTAATCGAGCAAGTTGGTTAATCAATTATTCGGTGAATCAACTATTCGAGTAATCAAGATTTTGATTACTCAAAACGATGATTAATCGAGTTACTTGAAATATGATTACTCAAAAATAATAATTTTGCTCGTTAAAAGAGTTTGCTTTGGAAAATGCTTATTTTATTTTTTACATTCTGTATATGAAAAAAAAATTTCGTTTTAATTTTTGAAAACAGAAACGTTATTTTCACAGTATCAAGGAACTTTAACTATTTCATACATATGTAAAGAGTTGAAATGTTGATTACTCATTTTACTCGAAATGTTGATTAATCATAAAGCAAATTACTCAAATATTTATTTTTTTGGTTAATCCAAAATCTTGATTACTCGAGTAACTGAACTCTTGAGTAATCGTAATTTCTAATTAATCGTATAACTGAGTTATTTACTTTATGATTAATTAAAATTTTGAGTAATCAATTAATCGCACAGCCCTACTGGGTACATAACTTATCACTATATCACAATAAAATCTTATATCTATATCACAGTTAGCCTTATACTATATCACAGTAGGTAAATACCCCATACACCTGTAGTCCTAAATAGATAAATAAATAAATAATTATATAAATACATAAATGTATGATTTAATAAATAAATAAATAATTATATAAATAAATAAATAAATGTATAATTTAATAAATAAATATATAAATAATTACAATACGTCAATAATAGAGAAGTATATGTATGTAAGTCAAATGCATATAATTCCCAATCTAGCTTACACCTTGTGTAGTAAGCTAGATTGTACGTCAAAGTTGATAAATATCTAAGTCCAAAAATAAAAATAAGTTAACACCATGACGACACTTAAAAAATAAATGAAGCAACGAATTAATATCAAACAGGACACAGTGACCACACAAACACTACGCCACAAATATGTCTTTGGCATGGTATACCCCTACTTTCTTCCCACTAGTGTCGCCCAGTTCATACATGGAATTTCCAATAGACTTCAAAACGATGCATCTAACTTGTTTGGGCGCAAGTTTAGCATTATAATTATCGATTTGGGAACTCTGTCGGAAATTTCGGCGGTATACCACCTGTCCAATTTTAAATCTAACATCTCTACTTCTTGTGTTGTATACTTTCATGCTTTTTTCGTGAGCCAACTTCAGTTCTTTCATTAACTTTTCGCGTATGAGCTGTAATCGGTCTGCCTTCGCCTCTACCTGGCAATCCGCATCCCCTATAGTGCCGAGCTTCCGGTATATCTCATACGATGCACCATGTTGCACCATTGGCATACCGAACGTAGCAAAGTATGGGGAGCAGTTGATTGCGGAGTGGACTACACTACGAAGTGCAAATGCCGCATCAGTTATATGCCTATCCCAATTCCTTTGATTGTTCTTTATGTACGAGCGAACCATCTGCAATACCGATCTATTAACCCGTTCTGCGGCATTACCTTGCGGCGAATAGAATGCAGTCTTAATGTGTCTCGTGCCGTATTTTTCTAGAAAGCTAGAAAATAAATCAGAGACGAACTGCTTGCCGTTATCTGAATGTACGTATTCAGGAAGGCCAAAGATATGAAATACTTCCTTTTCCAAAAACTTTATAACCTCGGCTGAAGTGGCTTTTTTCATAGGCTTCAAAAACAAAAACTTAGAAAAATGGTCAAGACAAACAAAAACATAAACATTGCCATCACAAGTACGAGGGTAGGGGCCCATAAAGTCGACATACAAGCGTTGGAAAGGTCGTTCGGTTATGTGTTGATTTCCCATCGCTGGTTTATGAAATGCGTTTTGGGTCTTATTACTTTTACATATTTCGCAGCTTTTAACACATGCCTGAATGTCTGAAACCATCCCTGGCCAGTAATACTTTTCGCGGATTCGTGCAATCGTCTTGTGGATCCCACCATGGCCAGCGGAAGGTGAGCTGTGAGAGGCCTCCATTAAACCCTGTCGCAGCTCGGACGGCACCCAAAGTTTCCAGGTCTGGTCC
>NW_016158870.1:42792-44604 GCF_001687245.7 Rhagoletis zephyria | reverse complement strand
TCGCGATGTTGGCTAGTGGCCCCCTCCTCTTGGCGTCGGGATTCCGGTGTCGATGCTACGGCCGAGCGATGACCCAACGCATGCGCAGATGTTTCCATGTCGGCGACCCTATTGCTAAGGTCCGACATATTGGTCCTCATGTTCCGGACTTCAGTCATGCACTGCGCCATCATGTCGTTTTGTTGCATCATCATCGCCATTAAGCGGCTCAGTTGCTCGACATTGGTCGCAGATGCACCCGGTTCATTCCCTGGAGCCTTCGAACTCTCAGCATTAGAACCGCTGGACTGCTCAACATGCGCGTTGTCATCGCCGCCCACCGCACCTTGCTGATCCAACTCTGACATCTGGAAAAGTTCCTCAAGTTTTCTCGAAAAACTGTGGCAAAAGCTAGGCTCGTTGGTCCGACCAATGTTCGTCTCTGGTCTACCGAGTTGACGTGCTGGGTCCTCTTCAATAGTGTTGAATATTCGCGCCGTGCACCTATTGAAATAGTCCGTAGGGACGAAATCAACGGGATGGGGGATACCAGTGTCGATTTGATTAAATAAAGACCCTACCACTTGATTTTCCAGGGCCCTGGTGAGACTTCTAGTTATTGGCCTGTCTGAATTAAAAAGCCCTAATCCACCAGTAACTCTCGATTGGGTATCTTTATCCATACACTCGCACACTCACACACAGGAGGACAATTCCTACTTTTTGCTTCGGGACACGATTCGCCAAAATTTCAAATACTGTCTTCAAATCAGGGATTCCTACTGAAACACGTTTATATGAACCCAAGATAAACAAAAATTGTTGTTTCTTCTTTTGTTGCCACAATTTGCAAAAAAAAAAATTCAATCAAAACAAGAATTTTTGAGGGATCAAAAAATGGGTAATTGCGTAAAAAAATATTAGATAAAGAGAAAAGTTAATTCAGTTGTACTTAATAATAATTGCGAAAAGTTATTATAAAAGTTCAAAAAAAATAATAATAAGAGGTAATAGTTAATAAAATTTACTAATGCAAAGTATGAATGATTTTCAAATATCGTGTNGGGAATGCTTCTGCGTTCGTTAATTAAAAAAAAAATTGCAAATTAGCGTAACAATTTATAAATGTATGTATATATGTGTAAACGTTTGGTGTGATGGGTGTTGCACCTTGGCGAGGTCATCATGAATGCGATCAGTCAGTGTGCTGTTCATTGTCGATGTCAACTAAATCCCTGGCGTCTTAAATATGAGTGTGCGGCACGTCTACATCCTCGACACTTTCCGTGAATATGGTTGCCACACTCTCTAATCCCCCCTTGCGTCGCCACACCGTAAGCCTCACGTTCGCGTGGCGCTGGACCAGGGAAAATTTTAGAATGGTAACCCCCGATTTCGGAATTAAGGAAAATAGGGGGGGTAGAGGGGGGTCTAAAGGGGGTATATGTAAAGTTTTAAAGCGCGCAACCTTATAGTTTTTAAGTAATTTGTTATTAAAGTTTGTAATTTTCACCAACTTGTATGGCACTATTTCACAATATATAATGCACTTTCCACAAAATTTACACGTTATTTACACTCAATATATGCGCAGCTAGAGTGTGCACGTTCAAACAAATAAATACTTTTAGTATATTACAGCTTTTTTATAAAAAATTGATTGTTGTTTAATTTTATGAGAATACATGCAGAATATGTGCAAATGGCAGCAGGACTGTGTTGCCATATGTAAAAAACCAAGAGTGGAAAGCAAGAGCAAAAGAAAATACGATTAAAAGGAAAATACGATAAGGTTCTTTTGTTCAGATAAAAATAAATAGTAGGGGGGCTGGG
>NW_016158870.1:3877-42703 GCF_001687245.7 Rhagoletis zephyria | reverse complement strand
GAGACAGGCACACCCCCCTTGTTTCTCACTCGGGCACTTATCACTTTTCTTTAAGTAAAACCGATGTTGCCGTTGTGACCCTAATCTGTCCGGAAGAAATAAAAAGTGAAGGCATAGAAAAGCTAGATATTAAGAGATAAGTAGTAGGAAACATAGTAGATAGAAAAATTATGGGAAGTGAAAGGTTACTGGGCTATCGTTGGGCGCCATTGTTATGTCGCTGACTGTTGGGGTAAGGTTGGTTGGCATACAGGCATGCTCGCTAGCCCAGGCTCAGCTCGTCGGCGGGGGGGTCATCTCCAACCATCTTACCTGCAGCTGACACTAACAAACAATAGTAATCATGCCTGGTTGTAGTCAGAATACTAAATCAAACAATAGAGGGGGAGCTGAAGAAGATAGAAATAGGCCCGTCCTGGTCAGGTGGAGTCACCCACCCCTTCTACAATTTTTTTTCTGTAGCCTTGGACCCTGCCGTGACTCCAACGATTGGCAGAGTCCCCTAAGCCTGACCGGTTTCCGTCTGTCTAGTGTCCAGTCATGTCCCTGTCATCCCAGACATTGCGTCGCGCCACCCATTTCCCCTCTTGTTGCACCAGTGCAACACCCACACCAAACAACTACAAAATTAGCAAATCATATTATTTTTTTTTTCTATCACGGATTTACATGCTCTTTATTACAAAAAAAAACTTACAAATCTATTACCTAACTACAAATCCAAGTCCTGATACAGTTCCTAATTCCACTAAATTTGAGTTCAATATCTATAGTAAAAAATCTATACCAACTTAACTTATTACTATATTTAAAGGTTCACTCTCCTATGTACATACGTATATTCCAATTCAACAATTAACAAAATTCAGTTCCTTCATGTAACTCATTATACTGATAATAATAAAAAAATTCAACTTCAACAAAAAAACTCCGAATAACCTAATTCATATACTATATGTGTACATATGTGTTTAGGGTGTAATCCTCAAATGTGATAATAAAAAAAAAAACGAAGCAAAAAAAAAAATAATGATAACAATAAATTAAAATGGTAACACAAGATGAAAATAAGTGTGGTGCGACATATGTCCCATCTCAAAAATACTCAATTTAGTTTAGCGAGTTTCTAGTGTTTCGCCCGTCGCTGTATATAATCCCCAAAAATCTTCTGCTCTTATCTTCTCTACAACTTGTATTCTTGTATGAATACAATTAGTGAATGTATATAAGTGACTAGGTATGTTCATGTGTATGTATATTTCTATTTGTAACTTTGTACATAAGCTTACGTTCTAGCACTTACCAATCTCACGTGTGATGTAGGCGCCTGCATACAGGAGATATGGTTCAGCTGAAAGAGAATAAAAGGCAAAAGACTTCCAATACCTAGCGAGAGTAATTGAGTGGGAATATTTTTGGGGTTCACTACGCATGGACTAGGAATGGTCAATTAGACATTAATACTCGCCCGTGATGATCGCCACGTTTCTGGCTGCCTACCAGACTATTTTTAAATTACAGACAAAAAAACTTAATATACATGTCTATCTTCAAGTATGATCGGCCTAACTAATTACTAATAAAACAAAATGCATATAAAAGCTCTATAAAGAAACTATATATGTATAACTATGTAATTGTGTAATTGTGCGCAAAGAAAATTACCAACAAAAACTACTCGTCTCGGAAAATGGTGCTCATATGCACCAACTAATTTTTAATTCTGGGAACTAACGCGACTATTTTGACTTCAAATTAGAGCATGCAGCTTGTGGATAAATTAGTGAGTAAGTAAAAATTCCTGTGGCGAGAAATTAGTGAAAAAAAGGAAATTACATTCATATGTATGTAAGCTAACCAAAAGTTAGGTTAAGTTCGGGCCATCAAAACTATTCCCAACTTAGTCCAAAAAAAAAAACAACAACAAGGCAAATACTCGGAGGATGGTGGTGGTCGGCGTGGTGAGTCACTCCGTTTTCTGGAATCTGCTCGATCCGCAGAGAGCCGTGACATGAGCGCGTGGAAGTGCTGGCTCAAGCGTTTCCCGTGCGAAGTCCGGTACTCTATCAGCGGATGTATGTGCGTATGTATATATGTATGTATGTTGTTCTCCCTCTCCTTTCTGTTTCCACGGTGTGGAACCTAACTTTTAATCCTCCTCTATATACTTGCGGTCGTTAACTTCTGCAAAGGTGATCAGCTGTGTCTTTATCGCAATTGTACTGCTTGGCCGTAAAATGACCTAAGTCGGCAATTATAGGTTCTGGGCCCCTTGGGTCCTCCTGCCTGATGACAATCTCAAATAGCAGGATTCGAAGCGGATTCTGGTTAGAATCCCGCAGATGACTCCGTTTAAGCGGGAATAAAAAAAAAACGTTTAAAATAGACAACTTCGCTAGCACTTCTCTTAGACACACCCGGATGCTTTAATGTCGGCTTTCAATCTGATTTTTTGTTACAGCTACTTTGGCGATCGTGCCCCGATGCATTTGCATGCAGAAATTTCCTCCAACTTTCACTCATCCTTACAAAGACAGCCATACATTTCTTTACGACACATTGTTACATGTACATTCACACACACAACCACAACAATGAGTTCGCCTTTTCACACATGTTGCGCAACATGTTTAGCAACCCGGTTGCGGAACAAACGAAACGTTGGCGTGATAGATTTGCCACCGATGTTGATGCAACGTGAGAGGCTGCCGTTACACCTTGCAGTACGTATTAAATAGTTTTGGATCGAAGTACTCTTCGTCGAAGAAGTCGCTATTGAGCCAAGTTTCAACGAATATAAAGACATCATAATCCATTCGAGATGATGCTAAGTAAATTTCCTTAGATTTCGTGTGCATACCACCCATGTTTTGGAAATAGATTTTCAAAGAAGAGTCACAGCAACTAGTTTCAGAATATATCGTGCTAGCTTTCCTTGTCTGACTTAGATTCTTTCCGAAACAACCGAAAAGGTCGAACATTTATATTAGACGGCCAGACATTAGGGTTAAGAATCTTGTCGTAGTAAGCTGTTGAGACACCGAGCTTGAAATTAACGCTTTCAAGAGAATCAACAGAGACACCTTCCTTTATAAGTTTATAACAGGCAAGACACTTGCTGTCGATACCAGCATATTTTTAAACATATGAGATTATATTTTGTTCAGAGACGGCGTTCTTAAAAGAGGAAAAATGTACCCACTATAGAGACAGATTTAAATTCTGATTTTGAAACAAACAGCCATAATATTCTAGGACAAGAAATGAGAAATAACTTGATGAATTCTTTCATACAATCAAATCTCTTTATTGATATAAAAAAGCAACAAAAATAGTTCACATTTAACTAAACAAAAAATATGTATTCATATGAATAAAAAAGCACTATTCCATTTGTACCTACTATAAAAAGCATCTGAAGTATTTAAAATACTATAAAATAAATTCAAGTTCAGTACTTCTCGTTCCTTACGTTACTTGGTGCGATTTATAATCCGCCCATACAATGCTCTTAAATATAGAATCATTATAATTGAGATCTCTTTCTTACATATTATTTAATTGGTATTCTATAAGTTGAATTTTCTTTCTTTTAAGTTCCGCCTCTAGATTCATATTTTCTTTTAATAGTTCAAATTTTTCTTTTTTTAAATCGTGATTTTTTCAGCATATTTGCTCATTTTGTATGTATTTTTTTCTATTCTTTTTAAATTTTGTGCTATATCTGAGTTATTTGCGACTTTAGCATGTCCACTTTAATTTCTTCAGTACTTTTTTTGATTTTTTTTTTTTAACAGTCACCGATATATTTGGCGAAGAACTGCATGAAGGCTCTACGTTTTGTTCGTCTTCGTCCATTTCTACAATGCCAAACACTTTGCCGGGTGGATTTACGCTTACGTATGTATGTAAAGTATCTGCCACCCCTTGCTCGAGTGCAGATAACTTTTGCTCCTCTGATGGGCCTCCACCAGTCGTTCTTATGTTTCGATTATTTGCACTCAATTTCTTCTTTGTTTTGGCCTTGTAGTTAATACATATCTACACAAATGTATACATCCATGAAAATGCTTATTGCAGTATGTTTATTGTAAAAATTACCCGCTGTCATTCTTTTCCAGATCTATTTGGAGGGCCGAAACTATTGATCTCAGCAGCAAAAGCGTCCCATTGTTCATCGTTTTGGATTTTACTTTGTTCAAATGTGCGAGTTCCTCTTGCAATTCCTGGGTTGGATAGCATTAAATGCACCAAACGCTCAAATTGCTTGCTGTTCGTAATTTTCACTGGCCTGGAGAAATATCAAACTGTTAATTATAAATCAATATAAATAGAATTTGCATATAATTAAAATTTTTCTGCCATAATCAGAAACTGTTTCAGCTTTTCCTTCCAAAATGCGCAAAATATAACAATGGCGTCTGATGGTGATCAGTTGTTTCAATTTAACGTTTGTGTATACTATAAAAAGAGTTGGTAGCCATACATAATACACAAAATTGCGCTACCAGACTCAGTAGCCTTGTCAGTAGCCGTCAAGCGAGTTGCCATACGTAATGCGAATTTCAGTCTACGGTTGCCCATCGGCTATCAGTCGCCATACATACTAGGGCCATAAGTTTACAACGGGAAAAATAAGATGGCATCGGGTCATCAAAGTTAAGGGAACTTAACGCAAAACGAACAAATTTTCTCTGCACTCTTTCGAGTCTGGCGGCATGACAGCCGTAAATGGGGTTCCATATAATAGAAGCGTACTCCAGTTTTGATTGTACTAAAGAGATAAATAAAGCTTTCCTGGTGTATGGATCCTTAAAGTCTTTCGCATATCTACTGTAGGCTTTTGGAAGCAGTAAGAGATATGATTGACAAACGAAAAATTTGTGTCAAAGACTACGCCTAAGTCAACAAACTCTTTCACAGAGGCCAAGCGAATGCTAGAAATATTGTAATTAGAAAAAATAATGTTTGAAGATTTTGAGAAGGACATATGAAAACATTTATTTACATTTAAGTGAAGCTTGTTCGTATGACACCAACTGACCAGGGTACTCAGGTCGTACTGCAGAGAAGAAACATCCGACGAGTCATAACTCTACGAAAGAGTTTGAGGTCATCTGCATAGAGTAAAAACCTGGAAAATTTGAAACAGGAGCCGATGTCATTTATAAAAAGGACGAACAAAAGTGGTCCGAGGATACTGCCTTGGGGAACACCTGAAGTTGCCACAAAATAGTGCAATTTACAGTTTTCGACTTCAACAAACAAGGTTCTATTAGACAGATAAGATTTTAACCATTGTAGGAAGGCAGAATGAAAGCCGATAGACTCAAGTTTATGTATTAATATTGCGTGAGACACTTTATCAAAGGCCTGCGAGAAAGATGCCAAGTTAGTAACAGTAGAACGCCCGACAACAAACCCGTGTTGGTCCGGCTCAACAATGCTCTTGGTAACGAAAGATAATTTCTCCTTTATAATTTTTTCGAATAGCTAAGAACAAACTGTGAGTTTAGCAATAGGCCTATAATTAGCGATGTTATTTTTATTGCCAGATTTGAATACTGGAGTAATTGATGTAATCTTCCATCTATCAATGAATGTGCCAGAAAACAGAGACAAATTAAATATCAAGGCGAATTTATATAAGGTGGTGTTACTAGATCAGCTGATTTTGTGTATGTGTTTCGCCTCACGGCTTCTAATGTCAAATTGAAAAATTTTGTTTGAATTTCCACACACACACTTACAAATTTTGACAGTTTGTGCCGCCAAAGCAAAAACAAAATACATGTAAATTTTTGTTTTTGTTCTCCTGCTATCACCTTATATTAATTCGCCTTGTTAAATATATGACATAAAGGAACACATAATGATGAACTGCAATGCGACGTAACATAGGCACAGAGCCAATCACTGTGGCATTTTAGCGAAGGTTTAAGCGTGGACATAGAAGTGCTAACATCCAAATCTATGATTGTGAGGGAACCAAAGTCAATGTGTTCTGATAATTTCGAGCGAGCGTGAGAGTTATTCGGGTTATCAGCCTCACTATCAAAGTTTGATTTGAAGAACTCAGCAAAGAATTCAACTGTGTCAGGCAAAGATTGAGAGAATTTACCATTAAGGCACATACAAGTCGGTATGTTGGAAGACCCACGCTTAGAGCGAATAAAATTCCAAAAACCCTTGGGATTTACTTTTAGCTCAGATCCAGTTTACTAATATAACGATTATAAAGAAACTTATCCAGCACATTAAATTGATTCACATAATTCATATACTGATCCCTGAGAACAGCATTCACAGTGTTGGCCTTATACAGTTTATGATATTTATTACTTATTTATTATTATTCTTAAAATTTTTTAGAGTAGTGTTAATTTATGGAGTCTAGGAGGAAGAGGAGGTACTTTAATGGAAAATACCTCTGTCAACTTAAACAAGAAAGAATATTAGCCCAGTTAATATCGCTAAGTGTATTATTCAAATCACACAAGTTGGTAATCCGAAAATTAAAAGCGGAAGTGCACGAATTGCTCGGAATAGAGATTACATCAAACAATTTTAAAGAAATAACAAGCGGAACGTAATGTTTGTCTGTCTTGTACAGAGGTAGATTAGTCTCAGAAAGGTTAAATATTAAATTTTCGTCTACAAATACTAGATCGAGCATCTTAGATAGCGTATTATATAAATAATTAATTTGACAAAGGTAACAGCTTAAGAGACTATCAATAAAATTAATTTCGTTAGATAGTTAGATGACGTTAGTAGGTGTCAAAATACCATTATTCTGTAAATCTATCCAGATAATATCAGGCAGGTTAAAATCACCAATAATACAAAAGTGGGAATCCATATTAGTATCGCAGAGATCAACTATATTTTCACTATGAGAATTATATAAGCTATCAGAGCTACTGGGTGGTATATATATTACGCAAATATATGTAGTGCCAAAGGAGCCATAAACACTTACGCATAGCTGATCGATAAAAGAATCACGATGCAAAATTTGATAGGCTGAAGAACGTAAGCAACGCTTTAGCGCGATTAACACATCACCACCTTTGAGGTGACCCGACTTCACACAATCTCTATCCTTGCAGTACGTAATAAATAGTTTTGGATCGAAGTACTCTTCGTCGAAGAAGTCGCTATTGAGCCAAGTTTCAACGAATATAAAGACATCATAATCCATTCGAGATGATGCTAAGTAAATTTCCTTAGATTTCGTGTGCATACCACCCATGTTTTGGAAATAGATTTTCAAAGAAGAGTCACAGCAACTAGTTTCAGAATATATCGTGCTAGCTTTCCTTGTCTGACTTAGATTCTTTCCGAAACAACCGAAAAGGTCGAACATTTATATTAGACGGCCAGACATTAGGGTTAAGAATCTTGTCGTAGTAAGCTGTTGAGACACCGAGGTTGAATTTAACGTTTTCAAGAGAATCAACAGAGACACCTTCCTTTATAAGTTTATAACAGGCAAGACACTTGCTGTCGATACCAGCATATTTTGAAACATATGAGATTATATTTTGTTCAGAGACGGTGTTCTTAAAAGAGGAANCAGACATTAGGGTTAAGAATCTTGTCGTAGTAAGCTGTTGAGACACCGAGGTTGAATTTAACGTTTTCAAGAGAATCAACAGAGACACCTTCCTTTATAAGTTTATAACAGGCAAGACACTTGCTGTCGATACCAGCATATTTTGAAACATATGAGATTATATTTTGTTCAGAGACGGTGTTCTTAAAAGAGGAAAAATGTACCCACTGCTTTTTTTCGACTACTTCGAGTTCGGCATTTTCATTGCGACCATGTACAATATTTCTACTCCGGTGGGCACCATTACGACACACAGTAATCCAGTCATTCGGACTAGCAGCAGCCATAGGAGAATTAGCAGCAACAGGCAGTGTACCAGTAGTAGACATATTAGAGAACTGAGAACTAACCATTTTAGGAGCCAGTTTGGTACTAGAAGTCATGTTAGAAGCTACAGAAGTCGTTAACCTGTTATAGACAGCAGTAGCAGAGAGAGAGTGTAGATCCAATGTTAACCGCAACTGGAATTGCAGCAGCGACTGTAGTGGTAGAAATGGCAGACGAATGTGATACCGCAGTCCCAGCATCACCAAAAGCAGAGTCGATATGTATTACAGGTAGCGTTTCCATTGCGTAAGGCTGCAAAGCAATGGCAGCAGCGTTAGTAGAAGCTGGAGAGCCAGAAGGCGGAGAGGCGGCGTCGGCCACTGAAGAAACGGAGAAAACAGCACCACTAATTTGCTTAATTGTGTGAGCGGCAGTTGCCATGACATTCGTCTGGTCAGCAGCAGAAAAACTATGGTCGATTGAATTGCGTGCGCGAGGTCACTTACAGTGAGAGGCATTTTGGCGAAGTTCACTAATCTCAGCGGAGAGCGATGCAAGGGCAACGAGTACATCTTCAGTGTGCAGTGTACGCAAGGCTATTAACTCAGTATCCAGTTTAGTGGTTTCATCGATTAAAAGTTTTTTGTCTGTATGGAGAGCACTAATCTCAGCGAATACACGAACTTGATCAGCTCTAATTGCTTTAAGCTCACTTAGAATAGTTGGTAGAATAGACAATTGTTGTTGCGATTCTTTAGCACTGTTATGAGAAGCCGTAGACGATGACTTCGACAGCTGTTGTTGATGAATAGAGTTGGAGATATTGGCGATATGAGCGGGAATAGGTGACTTGGAAAACGATGCAGACTTCGAAATGTCCACCCCTTGTTGGTTAGCGGGAGGTGGGGGAGAGTGAAGAGATTTTCGGCGAATAGCCGCGCACAATTCATACTACCCAAAGCCATTAGGAACCTGCTAATACAAAATTACCCCAATATTATCCTTATCTGGGTCCCCGGACACCTTCAAATTCTTGGGAACGAATTTGCAGATCAATCTGCCAAATTGGCACACAAACTTCTATTAACAACTGCCCCCAACTATAACATTGACGACATAAAAAAGTACTTAAGAATCAACCTAGCCAACAACCAAAATAGCATCTGGCCTATCACATCCCGCTGGTACCAATATATTAATAGTTTAAAATATACGGTAAACGACTTCCTAAAACTTAACCACAAAGACTCTTTCTCGAGAAAAGACCTGGTAAAATACGAACGGATGAGACTTGGATACACAAAACTCACACACTCTCATTTGTTCAACACTAACTCACCTCCCACCTGCAACTTCTGTAACAATAGCCAATTAACAATAAAACATATATTAACTGAGTGTAACTCATTTCATCAAAACAGATTATCCATCTTCAACAACTCTAAACCGTTGACAGTCTTAACAGACCCTATTTTTGACAATATAAAAAAGACTATCACCTTCCTAAAAACCTCAAACCTATTTCATTTAATTTAGCTTAGCACGCTCACTATACATAATTGTATATATACCTCAACTGACTAAAATATTAAAATCCACCTAAAGACAGCCGAAGGCCATTGCTGCTTTCTTTCATAGGTTAGCTTTTAATTTATAGTCATAAGCTATTAATTATAAATAAATAAATAAATACTTTTATTATAACGTTTAAATTACCTCTTTTAATTCCAGGGCAAGTTGGCCCTTTAATTTTTTTAGTTATTCAGGACCTTCAGTCCTTAACTGGCGCCCGGGGCAGGGACCAGTAGTGTTAGTAGTAAAGTAAAATGGGGATAATCAAATCAGTGATTAAGTGATTGTGAAAAGTGGAAAGAAGTTATACCAAATAAAAGTGAAAAATAAAAATTAGCTAAAAGGCTATCTAAAAGAAGCCAGTAAACAAAATATCAAAAAGCTATTAAAGTGCTTAAGTGAAACTAATCAAAAAATAATCAAGTGACAAATAAATGATCCTTGCAGTGTTGTGAGTAAAAATAACCACTTTTCGTCTGCATATTTTTCCTCGTTTATTTCCAGGATGGATTTGCTTCAGGACAACGTAACGAGATTGACTGGTGCAGTTAACGCACTTATGGACTAGCTGAATGGGATAGAGAGGCGTGTATCAAGCTTGGACACACTTCAAAATAGGATCGCTTTGATAGAAGCTGCTACCCCGCAGCTAAATGGAGTGGAAGCAGAAGTACAAATTCAGCCCCGAGCTCCAGCAACGGAGGCGGAACTTAGAGATATCTCGAGACTTCCAGACTCTGTGAAGGAGCTACAGGTGTTCAACGGTAATCCAACTATGTTTGTGTCATGGGTGCATGCTGTCGAGAGCATCCTTACAGATTTCGAGCTGGTAAAGGGTAAGCCAATCTATCGTGCGATCTTACAGCACATTCGACAAAAGATACGAGGGCCCGCCGATACTGCCCTCTTATCCTATAGCATTTTTGACACTGACTGGACTGCCATGAAGGAGTGTCTATCACTCCATTACGCCGACAAACGCGACATACGCACCTTGGAGTACCAACTCCACCAACTCTCCCAAAACGATTCGCGGCTCGATGACTTCTATGGAGCCGTGAATCACCAATTTGCTTTAATTATAAATAAACTCAAAACTGAGAAATACTCTCAGGAGACAGTGCAGGTACTAGTAGATACGTACAGAAATCGGGCGCTTGATGTGTTCATCCGTGGATTGAATGGGGATCTTTCAAAAATGCTCCTGGTTCAGCGTCCTAAGAATCTACCTGAGGCATACTCAAGGTGCCTCGAGATACAGAATACAAATTTGAGGAACTACACGGTACACACTGCACGGTTTAACAAGGCGCCTCCACTTCCACCAAGGACAACATGGCGTCCCCAAGAGCGACGATATCCGTTTGAAAAACGAGTTGGACACACTACTCTTAGGCGAGATCCTCCGTCAACCTCTCAGCCACCCGTCGAGAAGATGGACGTGGACCAGTCGGTTCAGTCGCGCAAAGTGAACTACATGAATAGACCGAATCCCTTTAAACGAGGTGCAAGATCAGATAATCTTCCGCGAAAGCAGCAAAAGCTGTTCAACATAGAGACGGACGATAACAAGTGACTAACTACTTGCAGACTTCACAGGAGGCACAGGAGGAGAAGTTTTTATCCAACGGCCATCTAGCGTATCTTACTTAGAGTACGTACTCCCTGGCGGCCGCACCTTAGATTTCCTTGTCGACAGTGGTGCCAATAAAAACTTCATTAGGCAAACGGTCGTCAAGCAAGGCAAACCAGTCGACAGATCCTTTAGCGTAAGATCAGCAGGCGGAAATATCCCGATACAGAAAAAAATAAGTTTGAATTTGTTTAAGGATATAAACGTAGACTCTGACATAACCTTCTTTGTGCTCCCAGGAATGACCTCATTTGACGGAATTATAGGGGACGATACATTTAGGGATATCGGTGCGATAGTGGACAGAAAATCTAATATTCTAAAGGTTAACGAATTTAAAATCCCGCTGAAGGCTCGCGTATCCACCCAAGTGAATTATATCTTGTCTAAGGACATCCCTGTTGAAACGGAGGAAAAAGTGAACAAATTAGTAGCTATATTTAGCAACCTTTTCCTACCTATTAATGGGAAGGAATTAGTAGACACTTGCGTACGCGCAGAAATTAAAACGCCAACTTCTGAACCTGTTTATAGCAAAAGCTATCCTTATCCTTCTTGCATGAGAGAAGAGGTCGACCGGCAGGTGAACGAATTGCTGCAAGAGGAGGTTATCCGACCATCAAAGAGTCCATACAACTCTCCTATTTGGGTGGTTCCTAAGAAACCTAAACCAAATGGGGAGAAACAGTACCGTATGATAATTGACTACAAAAGGCTTAACGCTGTAACGATTCCCGACACCAATCCTATCCCTGACATAAACGCTACTTTATGTAGCCTTGGCAACTCACGTTACTTCACGACCATTGACTTAACTTCTGGGTTCCACCAAACCCCTATGAAGGAATCCGACATATCTAAGACTGCTTTTGCGACCATGAACGGTAAATACAAATTTTTGAGATTGCCTTTTGGCCTCAAGAACGCGCCAGCCATCTTCCAGCGTATGATCGACGATGTACTGAAACAATATATCGGTAAAATCTGCTATGTGTATATCGACGATATCACTGTGTTTGGTACGGATGCTGACGATCATTTGAAGAATGTCGCAATGGTATTTTCTCGATTGTTGGAATCCAATCTAAAAGTGAATTTAGAAAAAAACCTGCTTCCTGCAAACTGAAGTTGAATTTTTGGGGTACATCATTACTCCCGAAGGAGTTCGTCCTGACCCATAAAAGGTTGAAGCTATGAATTTAATTTTTCCACCATGCAATTTGAAAGATCTGAAAAGTATTTTGGGAATGACCTCCTACTATCGGAAGTTCGTTCATGACTACGCAAAAATAGCTAAGCCATTGACAAATCTAACGCGCGGGAAAAATGCACAAATAAAAGCCAGTGCATCGAGGAAGGTAGCAATACAACTTGACAGTGCGGCTTTGCAAGTCTTCGATGACCTAAAACGTATGCTAACTTCCGCTGATGTCCTGGCATTTCCGGATTTTGGTAAGCCTTTTATTTGACCACTGATGCGTCGAAATACGCAATCGGTGCAGTTCTATCCCAGGGGGATATAGGTGTGGACAAACCAATTGCTTATATTTCTCGTTCTCTGAACAAGGCCGAGGAAAACTATGCCACGAATGAAAAGGAGATGCTAGCCATAGTGTGGGCATTAGATAATTTGAGGTCGTATTTGTACGGTGCCAAAAAGATAAGAATATATACTGATCACCAACCATTAACATTTTCCTTAAGCTGTCGCAATTATAATGCAAGACTAAAGAGGTGGAAAGCACGCATCGAAGAATATGCTTTTTCCCGTCTTAAGACCGAACTCAACGCCTTAACGGATTCTGTGGTGGCTCAACCGTCAGGAAGCGAAATAGGATATAGTGATGAGGTTGCAACAATGCACTCCGCTGAACAGGATAATTCCGATCTTATACCACACGTCGAGGCCCCCATAAACGTCTTTAGGAATCAGGTGATATTTAGAGTAGGTCAGGAATCTCGATGCCATGAGCAACAGCATCATGGCTACCGCAGATATTTTATTTCTTTACCAAATATCAACAGTTGAAACGTTATTCCAATTCTCAAAGAATGCCTTAATCCTAATGTTATAAATGGCATACAAATTCCTGAGGAATTTCTCCAATTATTACAGGATAATTCCGATCTTATACCACACGTCGCGGCCCCCATAAACGTCTTTAGGAATCAGGTGATATTTAGAGTAGGTCAGGAATCTCGATGCCATGAGCAACAGCATCATGGCTACCGCAGATATTTTATTTCTTTACCAAATATCAACAGTTGAAACGTTATTCCAATTCTCAAAGAATGCCTTAATCCTAATGTTATAAATGGCATACAAATTCCTGAGGAATTTCTCCAATTATTGCAGGATAATTCCGATCTTATACCACACGTCGCGGCCCCCATAAACGTCTTTAGGAATCAGGTGATATTTAGAGTAGGTCAGGAATCTCGATGCCATGAGCAACAGCATCATGGCTACCGCAGATATTTTATTTCTTTACCAAATATCAACAGTTGAAACGTTATTCCAATTCTCAAAGAATGCCTTAATCCTAATGTTATAAATGGCATACAAATTCCTGAGGAATTTCTCCAATTATTGCAGGATAATTCCGATCTTATACCACACGTCGAGGCCCCCATAAACGTCTTTAGGAATCAGGTGATATTTAGAGTAGGTCAGGAATCTCGATGCCATGAGCAACAGCATCATGGCTACCGCAGATATTTTATTTCTTTACCAAATATCAACAGTTGAAACGTTATTCCAATTCTCAAAGAATGCCTTAATCCTAATGTTATAAATGGCATACAAATTCCTGAGGAATTTCTCCAATTATTGGACGTGTATGCTAATAATTTCCACAGGTATAGGATCAGGATAACTCAGCGCCTAGTGGAAGACCTGACCATCCCTGATAGAATTTTTGATACAATCGAGGAAGAGTATCGCAGAGCCCACAGGAATCCGAAGGAAAATAGAGAAAATAGAAGTACTACTTTCCAGGTATGTCAAAACAAATTAGGGATTATGTTAGGCAGTGCGAAGTGTGTAAGCTTAATAAATATGACAGGCATCCGGCTAAGCCTCACCTCCAGCCGACACCGATTCCCAGCTATCCAGCTATCCATGCGAGATCATTCACATGGATATTTTTGAGATTGAAAAACAGAAGTTTCTGAGCTGTGTAGACAAGTTTTCAAAATTCGCAAAATTATTCGCTATCACGAATAAGTCGTCCATTTATATCCGAAGGAAACTTACTGAAGTTTTACATTATTTTTCCGTGCCAAAAATCTTGGTCATGGACAATGAGAGGGGATTCCTAACTCCACTCGTTCTCAATTGCATTAGATCTCTCGGGATTGAAATTTACCAGACGCCCACACAACGGAGTAAAGCCAATAACCAGGTAGAAAGGTTACTTTCAACCTTGATTGAAATTAATCGGTGCATATCTAACGACTTTCCTAGGATGACTCCCAAAGAGAGGGTAGCGATAGTCGTAGATAGGTACAACAATACCATCCATTCCATAACAAAAAGGAAACCGGTAGATATATTCTTTAACAGAACAGCTAGGGTAAACTACCAAGGTTTAAGGGACTTTAGGGATCAAACGCATGAGAATATAAAAGCTTTGTTACTATGAAATGCAAGGATCAATTCAAAACGCTCGCCACCCAAAGAATATAATAGTGGCGATACTCTGTTCATAGTAAACAGACAAATAAAGGGGAAACAAAAGCCTCTATTTAAAAAAGAAACAATCGCAGAAAATAGAAATGCGACAATAGTAACTGAAAGTGGCGAAAAATTCCACAAAGCAGATATAAAAAATGTGTAAGATAACATTAGACAAAAGGTTAATAAGAAGCTTAAGGGCCGTTTTCTAATGTAAGCAGTAAAGTTGCCTTTACTAACAGGGCAGATAAATTGTTCCTCAATTTAAAGTGTTTTCGTTTTCTTACCTTGCCGGTAAAAATAAATTTGTTATTCCGTAGAGTGAAACTTCACTACATTTCCGAGAGTGAAACTTCACTACATTCGTCATAAAATTTCAAAGGTTGGCAATGCAACATAAGAAAATATAGAGCAAGAGCAACTGTTAGCAAAAACCAAAACCTTGGTTGGAATATCTAATATATCTGGCTCATGAACCAAAACCAAACCAAAATTTAAAGTTGGGTACAAATTTTTGAAGTTGCATCGGGTGAGCAACAGTTTATCGATTCGAGAAATTAATGCGCTGATGAGAAAACGAAAACTCGTATATCGAGACGATAAAGTAGCCGGTAAACTAACGGTTAGATGAGAAAACGGCCCTAAGATTACTAGAATACGGCGGTTCGGAATGCAAGCGTTTATGCGTTTGTAGTCGATGAAGTCATAGTGGTTCAATTCCACCTCGCTCAGTGGTGTGAGATGGCAGATTTGAGGTGGTTCAACTCCCCACGGTAATCTTCTGCTTATTTGCGTGAAGCCACCCGTGCCATGAGTAGGTCATTTGCAATTATAAACGCTTATGACTAAAAGGGACCAACGCGGACCTTCCATAGGCAAATAATACCTATAGTCCGATGCAAAAAACCATAAATACACATTCTGCTAAATAAGTACGCAAAAGTAACAAATATATACAAAAATAATCTCGCGCAGAAGCGCCAAAAAATAAAAAATTTAACGAAGAATAACAGAACATGCAAATACGATGCAAATACAAAACAAAAAATAAATAAAAAATAAAAAAAAGAGAAAGTGAATTCTCACAAAACAAGGGGAAAAAAGATTGCCTGAAATTTATTACTACAATTAACTTTCATTTTTCGCATTAACCACTTACCACTAATTAATAAACAATTAACATAATTAACTACTTCACTACTGGGTTCCCTAAGAAAATAAACAATAACAAAAAAACATGCAAATCTCTCAATTCTATCACTACTCACCCCATGCAACTCAAAACTAGAATAAGGATCTTAGGTTAATTAAAAACATAAAGTTAGATAACTAGTTAAATGAGTAGAATAGTTAAGAGAAAAAGGATATGATTAAGACGAAATTTAGAATTAAGACGTTGAGTAGAATAAAAAATATAATAATGTAAAAAGGATATGGCTAAGACGAATTTTAGAATTAAGACTTTGAATTGTATAGAGTCACTATTATATCGTGGGTATGGGTAATAAACCATTAGTAGACTAATGTATTAATCTCATCCGTAGCACGTGCCTCTGCGCCGTTGCGCATTCATATGACCTATTCAAGATAGACACCCCTAGTAACCATACGAGATGGGTATGGATGGATCATCGATGGACACTTCAATCTAATTCGTGTGGTAACAAATCGGCTCGAGTGGGCAATAACTACCTTAAACGAAACAACAGCATCTACAGAGGTACTACTATTCCAGCTAGGCAGAATCCGCACACGTTTAAACGAACTAAGAGGTCACGAGACGGCTAGATTAAAACGTTCTATTAACTGGATTGGGTCAGCTTGGAAATGGATTGCTGGCTCACCTGATGCTACGGACTGGGATGAGGTCCTCCGAAACGAAAATTCCCTTAATAAAAACAGCGAGCAGCAGTACAAGGTGAATGATGAAATTTTTAAGAAAACTAATCAGTTATTGCAGAGGCTCAATGGCATTGTGGGCGCCACCAATGATGTGATCAACAAGAGGAACTTGGAGAGGATTTTTCAAGAAGTCCAGCATAAAATCTTTATCTTGAACGAAGACGTCAACGAACTGATCCGTGCTTGTCAGATGGCTAAAGCAAGAGTCGTCAACACCAATCTTCAGGGTATAGAGGAAGTTAACCAACTTGTCAGTGAGATCGACGTTCTTCCATACAGCAACGCCATCGAAACCATTGAATATAGCAAACCATCGATTTACACCAACAACACACTCCTCTTATACGTGTTGTCCCAACCAAAGGTCACAGAAGCTAGATTTAATCACCTGATCGCAAGAGCTAACATACAGAACGGCGTCCGAGTGGAATTGGCATATCAAACAATCCTGACCAATAAACATCAGACATTCGGCATCAAGGAACACTGCTTGCAATTATCTGCTACCATGATCTGCGAAGGGAAATCACTCGACCTGCTACCAGAATCTAGTTGCCTAACTCGTCTTCTCAAGGGAGGACAAACCAGTTGTACTTACGCTACCTGTAACGATTCCTCTGTTGAAATCATCAAGGATGATACCAGTTTCCTTAACAATTTTATAGGGATTGTAAAATCAGGTAACAATTCAAATACACATAATGCTTCTTATATCCTCCAGATGGACAATGAAACCGTAGCAATCAATGGCAAAAACTACTCGAGTACTAGTAGATCAGGAGTACAGGTGCTTCCACCAATCTTGGCCAGCGTCACCAAACGCAGTCTCGTAATGAACTTTAACCTAATACACGGGATGATAGCTCATAATATCAAGCTCCTGGGATACCTCAAGGAGAAAACCAATTGGTTTGCATTCACCGAAGGTTTGGTGTTAGTCATACTAATGTTATCCCTTTGGCACATTTGGAGAAGGATTACGGCGAAGATACACCTACCTGCATTGAACATTGACAACAAGGCTAATCCAAAAACCGAGGAACGTCCATCTTATCTGCGGGACGCAGATCTTTAAAGGGGGAGGAGTTAACACATCCGCCGTCACCCAACATGTTGCATTCCCACAGTCCAGCAATACACGTGCACCATGTCAGCATAATTATGGTTCACAACATAATTGACATCC
This sequence comes from Rhagoletis zephyria, assembly GCF_001687245.7. Classification (NCBI taxonomy): domain Eukaryota; kingdom Metazoa; phylum Arthropoda; class Insecta; order Diptera; family Tephritidae; genus Rhagoletis; species Rhagoletis zephyria. Next base: position 24,849 of record NW_016158870.1, on the reverse strand, counting down.
TACACCTTTGTCAAGGCCAAGTGCCTTTCATCATATCATGCAATAGCAATATTGTGCAACGCTATCAGACACCTATGGCAACCTTCGGCCACAGTTAGTACCTCTGGCCAATGCTTACGCAACTATTAGTATAACGGAGCCAATGCATTAGGCATTGCAGCGGTGTCAGCTTAATTTCATTTCACACGGTTGTGAAATCAGTGTGTTGCATATTTTAAGTTACCTGTGGGAATTCAAGGTCAAGGCGGCTCACTGACGTCGCGTATGTCTGGCTATAGAACAACGGCAGCGGAGCAGGTTATAAAGGGCGGCAGAACTCGGAGCAGCGGCAGTTGCATCGGGGTGTTACTATAGTCAATTAGGCTTATTTATTTATCTCAATAAAGTACTTTTATTATAACGTTCAAATTACCTCTTTTAATTCCAGGGCAAGGTGGCCCTTAAATTTTTTTAGTTATTCAGGACCTTCAGTCCTTAACTTACATATATTATTTTTGTATGAAAGCAAAGCTGATTACTTAACGAACACCATATAAATCCAAATTTCCAAAAAATGGTATGCGGTTTTGTTGGGCATTAAATTTTAGAATAATAGGCTAAGGTTTTTTTTCTCGTAAAAAACTATGTACGCCAATTTTTTATATGGAATACATATATATGTACCGTTCAATCAAAGAGACTTTAAAAGGTTTGACTTTGAATGAATTAAAAAATAACCAGTTTCTCCTGAAAATGTTTATATTTTTATTAAGTTTCTATTAAAAGGGTATCTTGAACTATATCTATGGATAGTTAAACGTTAAAATATTGTTTGGGATCCCATGAAATGTTGCTTTAAAGGGAATAGGCCCTTCTCCCGGCTTAGGCTACTTTAATTGAACGACTCAGATATGCAAATAAAAAAGTTCGTTTCGTTATTTATAAGAAAAAATATCAGAAAAAAGTCGTTTGGTTGTTAAAAAAAAAATTTAGTAAAAAAAATTCTTTTCGTTGATTAACAAAAAAAAAATATATCATTGTAGTTCTCAAGAAACATCACGAGAAACATATTTTCAGTATTTCTGATGCTAGAAAATAATTTTGCGGTTGCTGTAAATTTTCTTGAAGATATAAGTATATCTTCGCTACCATTCCAAACTATCGAATGTGCAAAACTGCTTTTTGATTTACGATACCTTGCGCATGCGTTTAGAATGATACGCAAGTTGGCAAATCGTCAAATTTCTAGTCTTCTTAGAAACAGAGGATACTGGCTTTAACAAAATGTCGAATCCCATACTTTTGTCTAATGACAACAATATTTTTTACAACAGTTTCTTTGCTCTCCTGAAAAGTGCAGAATTTCACATTCGATAGTATGACATGGTAGCGACGAGATGTACGAGCATTTTTTTCTTAAGAGCTGCATACTGATTTAATACATTTTTTATAGCAGCAAATTTATTTTCCATTTATTGTGCCTAATTTATTGTGCCTAATTTTATATGAATTTTTAGTTTTTCTTGAGAGCCTTTACAAATAAAAAAATTTCGGAATATGTACATATGTACATACATATGCAGCCATATAACTTGATTTCAAGAGAAACGAATTTTCATTGATAACTTTTTTTTGATAACACTGTGCGACAGCTCAAATCGGTATTGAGCAAAACCAAATGCAAATGATAGTTTTTGAATTTCATTGAGTTTTTTTTTAAATAAATACTGAAGTTAGAGGTGTATGTATATTTAAAAAAATCAGTCGCGATGCGTTGTATACATACATAAGTACATATGTACATATGTATCTGGACTCACAAATCGGATTTTACGATTATAGTTGTCTGCATAACCCAATGGCGAAAGAAAAACTTTATCCGATTTTTTTTAAATCGAAACTACATTTTTACATACATTGTACATACATGCACACATAAATATATTTAATATGAAATTGATATTTTCACATCAATTTCCGCAATCTTCAAACCCATGGTTTCAATTGTACGCATTTCGTCAGGGTTTTCCCAACAACTTGGTTTTGCTGCAGTGAAGCGACAGAGCAAGTGACGAGAAAAAATATATGCGGAAACTTATATATGAATATATGCACATATGTATCTATGCACATACGTATCTATGCACATATGTACATATTTATGCACACATCNATGGATAGTTAAACGTTAAAATATTGTTTGGGATCCCATGAAATGTTGCTTTAAAGGGAATAGGCCCTTCTCCCGGCTTAGGCTACTTTAATTGAACGACTCAGATATGCAAATAAAAAAGTTCGTTTCGTTATTTATAAGAAAAAATATCAGAAAAAAGTCGTTTGGTTGTTAAAAAAAAAATTTAGTAAAAAAAATTCTTTTCGTTGATTAACAAAAAAAAAATATATCATTGTAGTTCTCAAGAAACATCACGAGAAACATATTTTCAGTATTTCTGATGCTAGAAAATAATTTTGCGGTTGCTGTAAATTTTCTTGAAGATATAAGTATATCTTCGCTACCATTCCAAACTATCGAATGTGCAAAACTGCTTTTTGATTTACGATACCTTGCGCATGCGTTTAGAATGATACGCAAGTTGGCAAATCGTCAAATTTCTAGTCTTCTTAGAAGCAGAGGATACTGGCTTTAACAAAATGTCGAATCCCATACTTTTGTCTAATGACAACAATATTTTTTACAACAGTTTCTTTGCTCTCCTGAAAAGTGCAGAATTTCACATTCGATAGTATGACATGGTAGCGACGAGATGTACGAGCATTTTTTTCTTAAGAGCTGCATACTGATTTAATACATTTTTTATAGCAGCAAATTTATTTTCCATTTATTGTGCCTAATTTATTGTGCCTAATTTTATATGAATTTTTAGTTTTTCTTGAGAGCCTTTACAAATAAAAAAATTTCGGAATATGTACATATGTACATACATATGCAGCCATATAACTTGATTTCAAGAGAAACGAATTTTCATTGATAACTTTTTTTTGATAACACTGTGCGACAGCTCAAATCGGTATTGAGCAAAACCAAATGCAAATGATAGTTTTTGAATTTCATTGAGTTTTTTTTTAAATAAATACTGAAGTTAGAGGTGTATGTATATTTAAAAAAATCAGTCGCGATGCGTTGTATACATACATAAGTACATATGTACATATGTATCTGGACTCACAAATCGGATTTTACGATTATAGTTGTCTGCATAACCCAATGGCGAAAGAAAAACTTTATCCGATTTTTTTTAAATCGAAACTACATTTTTACATACATTGTACATACATGCACACATAAATATATTTAATATGAAATTGATATTTTCACATCAATTTCCGCAATCTTCAAACCCATGGTTTCAATTGTACGCATTTCGTCAGGGTTTTCCCAACAACTTGGTTTTGCTGCAGTGAAGCGACAGAGCAAGTGACGAGAAAAAATATATGCGGAAACTTATATATGAATATATGCACATATGTATCTATGCACATACGTATCTATGCACATATGTACATATTTATGCACACATCCATATGTACTTATGTGTGTATATCAGCATTTTAGTTGAAAGTACCCCTGAAGGAAAGATTGGTCCAATTGCTCGAAAAATATAGTCGTAGGTATAGTAGCTTTGTATCTAGACCAAAGATAGTCAAAAATATAAAGCAATGTAATGTAAACCAGGTGGATTGCACTAAAAGTGGTCCGAATGTAATGCATAAGGTGTGAGTTTTGATCTAAAACTGGTTACAATGTCATGCAGTGGCGGGCAACGGGTACAATTAACGACTTGCTGATATGTAGGCACTTCGGCTGTGTGCGAGTTGACCTAAATTTTAGTACCTAAACTAATATTCCACTGGAAATTTCCAGCACTGCTACAATTTAGGAAAACAGCTGCTAAAACTGTGCGAGTTCGTTTGACAACATAAATTATTTGTTTTGAAATTTGAATTTGTTTGCTTTTAATAAATAAATCCATAAAATGAATAATTTTGTGGTAGCTTTGGGACTATTTAACAATATAATAAATTTGCAACAGAAAAGGAGAATGCTCCATCCTGTCATCTATAAAAGAATCCGTTTGCTCTTCTGACCCTGCGAAATAATATATATCCATCCAATTACATATATACTTATCTGAATGCAAAAATCAAATAAAATAATACACTTACATCTTTCTGAATATTTTCTTTTTTGTGCCATAGCACAACATCAAAAAATCGTTGTTCATTTAATCGCTCGCTCAAATATATTTGACTGTTCAATTTAGGTTGAAAATTATGCTCGCAGAAAATCTAAATTGTTCCTACTCACTGCGTTACCGACACTTTCCAGTGATTTAGAATTTTTCTCTATTTAGGTAGCAATTTAGACGTACTCGCACACAGCCTTAGTCAACAAATTTTCATGAGCGACATTGGCATGAAGAGATAGTATCCGCTTAGAAAATCTGAGAACCCCGGTTCGAATCGCTGCTGGCGCCAGTTTTATTTTTGTTTTTTTTCCCCCAAAGTTGATTACAATGTAATGCAGAGGCGGACAATCGGTCCGAGCCTAGGACATTCAATGTTAAATGTAAATAGAATTTTACATGTTGTTGGACTAGTTACAACCACTTGCGGTCTACTTTGTGGTGTGCTCGCTCTAAGTCTATTCCGAGATCCTACAGGGACGTTTTGCTCGTCGCTCTCTTCATCGCTCCACTACATTCCTGTCCATGGTTTTATTCAGATACCACAAATGTATGTTTTCTTCGAAAATACTCAAGTACTACCAGCAGAGTACTCTACTTGCAAATACCTTTTTGTTTATTGTTTATTGTTTATTCAGATTATTCAGTCTATGATTACAATCTTACAGACTAGATAAAAATAAGACTATCGTTATTAAAACTAAATACTATAGATTTAGATACACAAGTAGTTAAAAGAAAAATGAATCAATGGATGACTTGAAAATATTTCTCGGCAACGAAAAATCAATATTTAGACTCTTTGAGATCTTGTTAAATTCTGTCAAAGCGCGAAAAATCTGATCAAAATGGTAATAGTTAGCTTTAGTAGCACGCAAGTACAACGGCAGAGATAAGCGTAGAAATCTGTGAGGCACATTAAAGGATATCTTCTCCAGAAGGATCGAACAATCCAAAGAGCCAACAACCAAATCAAAAACGAACATGAGCAACCGGACAATTCTTCTAGTTTCAAGAGTTTGTAGGTGAATAATGGCCGTTTTATGAATGGCGACTGGTGTCTAGTTGCCGGTCTAGTAGCCGTGGCTACCACTATCGTACTTTGTATTACGTATAGCGATTGATCTCAGTATACAGAAAAACGAAGAAAACATCTCTGAGTTTGCTTTTTTGACATGTACATTTCGAAGTAATTGGCAACTTTGCTCCAATGTGTTTGACAATTAATGTAAACAAATAAAAAAATCGTCACAAGTGGGAAACATTTGTTTATAAAAATAAAGAAACCAGAATGATCAGCAGCTATGAGTTATTTTTCGCGACTCGGGAAGAGTGTGCAAACGTTGCTCTAATACGGCGTCACATAAGGGATCGATCCAATCCTTTGGATCTACCAGTTGTTAAGTAAGTTAAAAAATCGTAATGTAGATATTCCTTTAACATATCTATACCTCCAGGTTCGTAAGCAATTTTCGGATATCAAAAGAAGCATTTGTTTATTTGTTGGAGGAACTATCCCCTCATTTCAAAAGCAACTTTCGGTCAACTGCGGTACCTCCAATCCTGAAACTCTGCGCAGCGCTCCGTTTCTTTGCGGAAGGGAGTTATCAAAAATGCCAAGGGAATGATTTCAATATTGGCATCTCCCAACCCACTATGTCGGTAATACTAACTGAAGTTACCTCTTTAATCGAGTGGAAGATTTGTCCCAAGCACATCAAATTTGATATTAGTGAAGAAGAGCAGAATAAAAGCAAAATAAATTTTTATAAGAGTGGATTTCCAGGTGTGGTGGGTTGTGTGGATGGCACTCATGTGCACATTTCAGCACCTGAAAAGGAGCTGCAACACCTATACATAAACAGAAAAGGATTTTTCAGTATAAACGCGTTAATGGTAAGTTAGTTTTCGTATGTTTATTTTGGATACACACAAATTCCTTATTACCTAGGTTTGCGATTTCAATATGAACATAACTTATGTCGATGCCACGCCACGCATGATTCCTTCATATGGAATAATATTACGCTCAAGGAAATTATCTCGAATATCACAGGAGAAAATACATGGCTTTTAGGTGATATTTTGAAGCACAATCTGTAGGAAGATTCTGTATCCAGTTAGCAACAATTTTCGGATCGATATAGCAAGTTGCTGACGTGTGATGAATCTCGACAAGTTGCGATAGCGATCCGAAAACTGGTTCCACAATCTGCCTACTTCTAAAAGTATTAACAAATGTATTTGTTGCTGTAGGTGATGCTGGGTTTCCGTTGGAGACATATCTGATGACTCCATTTCGAGTCGCAGTAAGTGGTAGTCCAGAAAGCAAATACAACAAAGTACACTGCAAGGCGAGAAACATTATAGAACGGACTTTTGGCGTTTTAAAATCAAAATTTAGATGCCTATCTTCTGAGCGCGGACTTCACTATGCACCACAGAAGGCAACTGCCATCATAAATTCGTGTTGTGCCGTTTACAATATTGGACGTCGCTTTGATTCACGTTTTGAAGAACCCAGTATAGAAGCCGAGACTATAGAGACAGATTTAAATTCTGATTTTGAAACAAACAGCCATAATATTCTAGCACAAGAAATAAGAAATAACTTGATGAATTCTTTCATACAATAAAATCTCTTTATTGATATAAAAAAGCAACAAAAATAGTTCACATTTAACTAAGCAAAAAATATGTATTCATATGAATAAAAAAGCACTATTTCATTTGTACCTACTATAAAAAGCATCTGAAGTATTTAAAATACTATAAAATAAATTCAAGTTGAGTTCTTCTCGTTCCTTACGTTACTTGGTGCGATTTATAATCCGCCCAAACAATGCTCTTAAATATAGAATCATTAAAATTGAGATCACTTTCTTACATATTATTTAATTGGTATTCTATAAGTTGAATTTTCTTTCTTTTAAGTTCCGCCTCTAGATTCATATTTTCTTTTAATAGTTCAAATTTTTCTTTTTTTAAATTGTGATTTTTTTCAGCATATTTGCTCATTTTGTATGTATTTTTTTCTATTCTTTTTAAATTTTGTGCTATATCTGAGTTATTTAAAGTTTGCGACTTTAGATGTCCACTTTAATTTCTTCAGTACTTTTTTTGATTTTTTTGTTTTAACAGTTGCCGATATATTTGGCGAAGAACTGCATGAAGGCTCTTCGTTTTGTTCGTCTTCGTCCATTTCTACAATGCCAAACACTTTGCCGGGTGGATTTACGCTTACGTCTGTGTGTAAAATATCTGCCACCACTTGCTCGAGTGCAGATAACGTTTGCTCCTCTGATGGGCCTCCACCAGTCGTTCTTATGTTTCGATTATTTGCACTCAATTTCTTCTTTGTTTTGGCCTTGTAGTTAATCCATACCTACACAAATGTATACATCCATGAAAATGCTTATTGCAGTATGTTTATTGTAAAAATTACCCGCTGTCATTCTTTTCCAGATCTATTTGGAGGGCCGAAACTATTGATCTCAGCAGCAAAAGCGTCCCATTGTTCATCGTTTTGGATTTTACTTTGTTCAAATGTGCGAGTTCCTCTTGCAATTCCTGGGTTGCGTAATTGCACTAAACGCTCAAATTGCTTGCTGTTCGTAATTTTCACTGGCCTGGAGAAATATCAAACTGTTAATTATAAATCAATATAAATAGAATTAGCATATAATTACAATTTTCTGCCGTAATCAGAAATTATTTCAGCTTTTCCTTCCAAAATGCGCAAAATATAACAATGACATCTGATGGTGATCAGTTGTTTCAATTTGACGTTTGTGTATACTATAAAAAGAGTTGGTAGCCATACATAATACACAAAATTGCGCTACCAGACTCAGTAGCCTTGTCAGTAGCCGTCATGCGAGTTGCCATACGTAATGCGAATTTCAGTCTACGGTTGCCCATCGGCTATCAGTCGCCATACATACTAGGGCCATAAGTTTACAACGGGAAAAATAAGATGGCATCGGGTCATCAAAGTTAAGGGAACTTAACGCAAAACGAACAAATTTTCTCTGCACTCTTTCGAGTCTGGCGGCATGACAGCCGTAAATGGGGTTCCATATAATAGAAGCGTACTCCAGTTTTGATCGTACTAAAGAGATAAATAAAGCTTTCCTGGTGTATGGAACCTTAAAGTCTTTCGCATATCTACGCAGGAAAGCTAGGTTACTGTAGGCTTTTGGAAGCAGTAAGAGATATGATTGACAAACGAAAAATTTGTGTCAAAGACTACCTCTAAGTCAACAAACTCTTTCACAGAGGCCAAGCGAGTGCTAGAAATATTGTAATTAGAAAAAATAATGTTTGAAGATTTTGAGAAGGACATATGAAAACATTTATTTACATTTAAGTGAAGCTTGTTCGTATGACACCAACTGACCAGGGTACTCAGGTCGTACTGCAGAGAAGAAACATCCGACGAGTCATAACTCTACGAAAGAGTTTGAGGTCATCTGCATAGAGTAAAAACCTGGAAAATTTGAAACAGGAGCCGATGTCATTTATAAAAAGGACGAACAAAAGTGGTCCGAGGATACTGCCTTGGGGAACACCTGAAGTTGCCCTAAAATAGTGCGATTTACAGTTTTCGACTTCAACAAACAAGGTCCTATTAGACAGATAAGATTTTAACCATTGTAGGAAGGCAGAATGAAAGCCGATAGACTCAAGTTTATGTATTAAGATTGCGTGAGGCACTTTATCAAAGGCCTTCGAGAAAGATGCCAAGTTAGTAACAGTAGAACGCCCGACAACAAACCCGTGTTGGTGCGGCTCAACAATGCTCTTGGTAACGAAAGATAATTTCTCCTTTATAATTTTTTCGAATAGCTAAGAACAAACTGTGAGTTTAGCAATAGGCCTATAATTAGCGATGTTATTTTTATTGCCAGATTTGAATACTGGAGTAATTGATGTAATCTTCCATCTATCAATAAATGTGCCAGAAGACAGAGACAAATTAAATGTATGACATAAAGGAACACAAAAAGATGAACTGCAATGCGACATAACATAGGCACAGAGCCAATCACTGTCGCATTTTAGCGAAGGTTTAAGCGTGGACATAGAAGTGCTAACATCCAAATCTGTGATTGTGAGGGAACCAAAGTCAATGTCTTCTGATAATTTCGAGCGAGCGTGAGAGTTATTCGGGTTATCAGCCTCACTATCAAAGTTTGATTTGAAGAACTCAGCAAAGAATTCAACTGTGTCAGGCAAAGATTGAGAGAATTTACCATTAAGGCACATACAAGTCGGTATGTTGGAAGACCCACGCTTAGAGCGAATAAAATTCCAAAAACCCTTAGGATTTACTTTTAGCTCAGCTTCCAGTTTACCAATATAACGATTATAAAGAAACTTATCCAGCACATTAAATTGATTCACATAATTCATATATTGATCCCTGAGAACAGCATTCGCAGTGTTCGCCTTATACAGTTTATGATATTTATTACGTTTATTCTTTAAATTTTTTAGAGTAGTGTTATACCATGGTAATTCATGAAGTCTAGGAGGAAGAGGAGGAACTTTAATGGAAAATACCTCTGTCAACTTAAACAAGAAAGCATCAAAACATAAGCTCACATCATTTGATGAAAGAATATTAGCGCAGTTAATATCGCTAACTGCATTATTTGCACAGAAGTTGGTAATCCGAAAATTAAAAGCGGAAGTGCACGAATGGCTCGGAATAGAGATTACATCAAAAAATTTTAAAGAAATAACAAGCGGAACGTAATGTTTGTCTGTCTTGTACAGAGGTAGATTAGTCTCAGAAAGGTTAAATATTAAATTTTCGTCTACAAATACTAGATCGAGCATCTTAGATAGCGTATTATATAAATAATTAAATTGAATAAGGTTACAGCTTAAGAGACTATCAATAAAATTCATTTCGTTAGATCGCATGACGTTAGTAGGTGTCAAAATACCGTTATTCTGTAAATCTATCCAGATAATATCAGGCAGGTTAAAATCACCAATAATACAAAAGGGGGAATCTATATTAGTATTAGTATTTTATAAGCTATCAGAGCTACTGGGTGGTATATATATTACGCAAATATATGTATGTAGTGGCAAAGCCATAACCGCTTACGCATAGCTGATCGATAAAAGAATCTCGATGCAAAAGTTGATAGGCTGAACAACGTAAGCAACGCTTTAGCGCGATTAACACACCACCATCTTTGAGGTGACCCGACTTCACAAAATCTCTATCCTTGCAGTACGTATTAAATAGTTTTGGATGGAAGTACTCTTCGTCGAAGAAGTCGCTATTGAGCCAAGTTTCACCGAATATAAAGACATCATAATCCATTCGAGATGATGCTAAGTAAATTTCCTTAGATTTCGTGTGCATACCACCCATGTTTTGGAAATAGATTTTCAAAGAAGAGTCACAGCAACTAGTTTCAGAATACATCGTGCCAGCTTTCCTTGTATGACTTAGATTCTTTCCGAAAAAAACCGAAAAGGTCGAACGTTTATATTAGACGGCCAGACATTAGGGTTAAGAATCTTGTCGTAGTAAGCTGTTGAGACACCGAGCTTGAAATTAACGCTTTCAAGAGAATCAACAGAGACACCTTCCTTTATAAGTTTATAACAGGCAAGATACTTGCTGTCGATACCAGCATATTTTGAAGCATATGAGATTATATTTTGTTCAGAGACGGTGTTCTTAAAAGAGGATAAATGTACCCACTGCTTTTTTTCGACTACTTCGAGTTCGGCATTTTCATTGCGACCATGTACAATATTTCTACTCCGGTGGGCACCATTACGACGCACAGTAATCCAGTCATTCGGACTAGCAGCAGCCATAGGAGAATTAGCAGCAACAGGCAGTGTACCAGTAGTAGACATATTAGAGAACTCACCATTTTATGAGCCAGTGTAGTACTAGAAGTCATGTTAGAAGCTACAGAAGTCGTTAACCTGTTATTGACAGCTGTAGCAGAGAAAGAATTCAGTGCAGATGTCGTTTGTAGTGTAGATCCAATGTTAACCGCAACTGGAATTGCAGCAGCGACTGTAGTGGTAGAAATGGCAGACGAATGTGATACCGCAGTTCCAGCATCACCAAAAGCAGAGTCGACATGTATTACAGGTAGCGTTTCTATTGCGTAAGGCTGCAAAGCAATGGCAGCAGCGTTAGTAGAAGCTGGAGAGCCAGAAGGCGGAGAGGCGGCGTCGGCCACTGAAGAAACGGAGAAACCAGTACCACTAATTTGCTTAATTGTGTGAGCGGCAGTTGCCATGACATTCGTCTGGTCAGCAGCAGAAAAACTCTGGTCGAGTGAATTGCCTGCGCGAGGGCACTTACAGTGAGAGGCATTTTGGGGAAGTTCACTAATCTCAGCGGAGAGCGATGCAAGGGCAACGAGTACATCTTCAGTGTGCAGTGTACGCAAGGCTATTAACTCAGCATGCAGTTTAGTGGTTTCATCGATTAAAAGTTTTTTGTCTGTATGGAGAGCACTAATCTCAGCGAATATACGAACTTGATCAGCTCTAATTGCTTTAAGCTCACTTAGAATAGTTGGTAGAATAGACAATTGTTGTTGCGATTCTTTAGCACTGTTATGAGAAGCCGTAGACGATGACTTCGACAGCTGTTGTTGATGAATAGAGTTGGAGATATTGGCGAATAGGTGACTTGGAAAACGATGCAGACTTCGAAATGTCCACCCCTTGATGGTTAGCGGAAGGTGGGGGAGAGTGAAGAGATTTTCGGCGAATAGCCGCGCACTTTTTACACATGTATTTGTTGTCAGAGTTTATGAAAAAATCCAGATCGGCAAGCGAAAGACCAACACAGTTGATGTGGTAGAACTCGTTACAATTATTGCATTGTACTTTCGCTTGGTTGCAATCAACTTTTTGAGCGCAAACACAAGGCATGTTGATTATTTAATGATTAAATTATGACTTTCACATCAACTTTGTTTAAAAAGATACAACAAATAGAGTCACTGTCTCATTGAACTAGGCCAGATCAAAACGAGATTCAAATTTCGATATTTTTTATTCAAACACAGGAGCGCAAAAAACACATCCGCACTTGCACACTATACTTGGGCAAATAGTAGTTGCGGAAGGCAAAGTAAATACTCTACGCGTCTTGCTATTTATCGGTAGTTTACTTACGCTTGCAGAAACTGGTTTATGCTTACTCACACTTGACCCGAACGATGAGAATAAAGGAGGGAAAGTATTTGCGCGGCGATCGGAATCCTTGTTAGGCCGTTTAAATGGAACTGCGCAGAAGTTTAATTCGAACCGACGATCCCACTGACTCAGCCAGTTGCCTACGCACTGTGCTAAGTTCGCCTTGTTAATTCTTGTTGCTTATTTCCACTATTTCATATGTTAAGCCAACTACAATCAAGCGCAGCTATTCCGCTGCAATTTACTTGATCATCGGCCTTATGCTGGATATCGTCATCGTCATCGTTGACGATCGTCTATGCGCATCGTCACATCTATCGCTTCGTCTATGTTTTGGTATGATGTACAAGCAATGTAGACGAAACGTTGTGAAACGGAAAAATACGACAACCCTATGCGAGGGAAATTTTTTATTTTGGGTAATTAGTGTGGGAAATTATGTTAAATCAGTTGGATTTTTGTATTATTTTGATATTTAAATCAAATACATAAGTTAAAATAATCGAATACGAGTTGCTGTTTTCAAGCTCAAGCGATGAAGAAGAGAACAGGAATTTGGTGGTTCAACGAAGAATATTAAGACAACACGCAGACATATTTGCCTTACCTGAATCAAAGTATGTTTTCTTAAAAGCCAAATATTAAAATTATTATTATAAGTGCATTCTCTTAGGTTTGTGAACTATTTTCGACTCATCAAAACGGCTTTCCGATACGTTTTGGATGTAATTCGTCCAAAACTAAAAATTGAGGTACGGTCATTGGCTATTTCGCCTGCTATTAAGTTAGCAACTACTTTGAGATTTTTGGCTCAGGGCTCTTACCAGGTCAGCGTTGGAAATGATTTTAATGTATCACTGTCGCAATCAGCAGTTAGTAAAACCCTGACTGAAACCATCAACGCCATGGAAGAAACTATTTGCGATATCTGGATCAACGCGAATATGACAGAAGAAGAAAAATTGGAAGCCAAGCAGCATTTCTTTAATAAAAATGGTTTTCCTGGAGTAATTGGATGCGTCAACTGAACGCATGTCAAAATAATACCGCCTTCTGGAAGTTTAAAAAACCAGTACTACAACCGCAAAGGATTCTATAGCTTAAATGTCATGGTTGTTTGTGATCACAAAATGCAAATACGCTTTGTAGACGCCAGGTACGCAGGGTCTGCGCATGATTCTTTGGTGTGGAGGGTCAGAGCTATGAGAAGTGTTTTGCAAGAATGTTTCGAAGCGGGTGAACGTAATTCGTGGTTGCTTGGTAATATACTAGTTCATTTGGATCAGAGCATACTGTTATAAAAGTATGTATTTCTCTTTTCAATCAGGCGATGCATGATATCCCCTGGAACAATTTATAATGACACCATACCGATCAGCGCATGAAGGCAGTCCGGAGCGCACTTATAATAAAAAGCATGCCCAGGCCCGGAACATCATTAAGAGAGTTATAGGAGTTTTGAAAGTACGCTTTCGATGCCTACTTGCGGGACGTGAGTTGCACTACAAACCAGAAAAGGCAACACGCATAGTAAATTTATGCGCTGCTCTCCACAATATTTGTGTTCATTATGCCACTGACATGGAAACCGACGTTATACAGCAAGAGCGGGTACAAAATGCTCATGGGGAGTTAGCAGATGCGGATTCAGTGGAAGCTTGTAAAACAGTTTTTTTCCTCACTTGATATAAGGATTACTTAAGATTATATCTTGTAAATAAATTGGAACGTGTCGTGTTTTCACAATCGCCAACCGGAAATTGAAGTTGCCGGTCATCATGTTTACACTGTTTTATTACATCAACAAGGTCGAATTATATTGAAACCATTTACTGAGCAGAAAGATGTATGACAACTTATAATTAGTTTACAGCTCGGCCAATCTGACAATAGATCGGCCTCGATCATTTAAATCGTTCTTATCTCTAACTAATGTCTAAGCGGTCCCGCTCTATGTCCTCTTGATCGGCGGGGCCACCACTTGTTCTGTCCAGCCACCTCCTAATTCGGTGGGCTTCAATTACCCCGTCATATGGCAGTTGGGTCAATTGGCAGTTATCAATGTCACGAATAACATACCTATCATTCCCTAACACTTTGTGTACTACATACGGTTCCTTGTATTGGGGTACAAATTTCTTGTTAACTCCAACAGTATTGTCAATATTCCTAATAACCACATAATCTCCTACCTTATAGCTCTTATGTTCGGCACTGTCGTTGGCTAATCGCATGGTTTCATAGTTTTGTCTGGCCTTAATAGCATCAGACGCATTCTGCCGCATGGATACTAAATCTCGTCCTAAGTCAGGGTGCGTTTTTTCCTGAAAATTTTCTATGAATTCATCGACAATTGTCCCACGTTGTTCTACACCGAATAGAAGCCGGCTAGGAGTGTCCCGATAGGTGCTATGAACGGAATTATTCATGGCGTATTCTACTTCTAGTAATTTTAAACACCAGTCGGCATGGTTTATTGGATCAGTCAATTTCCCTAACATCGCCTTAAGCACCCTATTCACACGTTCGACTTGTCCGTTCGCTTGGGGAGAAGCTACTGCTACTTTTACATGGTCAATATTTCGCCTGGAGAAAAAACCGCTAAATTCCATAGACGTAAAACGTATTCCTCTATCGCTAATAATTCGTCTCGGTCGGCTGTAATAATTAAAATATTTTTCTAGGGCGGCAGTTACTTCTCGGGTGCTAGTAGAATTAGTTGGGTAAAGCTTCACAAATTTGGTGAATGAGTCGATTACGAGAAGAATATGTTTACGCTTTGAATTCAGAGACGGCAGTGGACCAAAGTGTTCAATATGAAGGGTATCAAACGGCAATGGTGTCTTTGGAATAGCATGAAAATTTCTTTCTCTGGCACGCGGAGGTGTGGCATACATCAGGCATTCCAAGCAATTTCTAATAAACTTTTCCACTTTCACTTTCATCTTTGGAAACCTATAGTACAGACTCAGCTTACTGGCAGTCTTCTCAACTGATTGGTGTCCTATTTTTTCATGCATCAGTCTAATAATATTAGATTCCATTTCACTGGGCACATATAGCAATCGTTCACCGTCCGACTTCGATCTACACTATGAATTCAATACACTAAACCATCTATCAGATTATAATCTTGAACTACCCCGTTCTCCAGACGGCATCGTAGAGAACTTATTGTTTCGTCACGCTCTTGGGCTATTTGAACTTGGAATTCAACCTCTTCAGTATTAATAATAAATGCAATTTGTGCTCTACTCAACGCGTCTACATGTCCCATTTCCTATGCTGAATGACATAATTGTAATTTGCCAACTCAAGGGCCCACCTAGCGATTCGGGGATTCAATTGTTTTCTCTCCAGAGTCATAGCCAGCGAATTACAGTCAGTGATTATCTTAAATGGCATACCGTCAAGATAAGTTCTGAACCTTCTTAAGGCGTAAATTATCGCTAGTGTTTCAAGCTCAAAGCTGTGATATTTGGATTCGACACTGAAGGCAGTCTTTGAGAAGTATGAAATGGGATGAAACTTATTGTCGTCCTGTCGCTGTAACAACACAGCACCAAATCCTATTGAACTAGCATCACAATGCAGTTCAGTCTCCTATTCACGATTATATATTGCCAGGACTGGCGGCTTCGATTAATCGACATTTAAGCTCATTAAAGGCATTGAGGCAAGTCTCATTAAAATCAAAAATGGCCTGGCGTTCAAGTAAATTTTGCAGTGGTTTGGCTATCTGAGAAAACGATGGCACAAAACGACGGAAGTAGGAGAACAACCCTATGCAGGATTGTAATTGCTTTTCGTTAGTAGGTATTCGGAAATTCCGAATACTTCTAATATGGGAACCATTCGGTCGGATTCCTGAATTAGTCACTTCATAACCTAAATAGTCGATTTCTCTATATCCAAACTTTGATTTATCTAGGTTAAGTTTCAATCCTCGCCTTGCGAGTCGCTCTAATACGACCTTCAATAAAATCTTATGTTCTTCTAACCCGTGTGTGGCGACTACAATATCGTCCATATATATAATAATTTTCCTTTTGTTGATCAAGTCACGAAATATATTATTAATGAAGCGCTGAAATACGGCAGGGGCATTTTTTAACCCGAACGGCATTTTTAGGTACTCATACTGACCATTGGGAGTTACGAAGGAAGTGTACGGAATTGATTCAGGTGACATCTGCACTTGGTGAAACCCACTCTTTAAATCCAGCATGGAGAAAACATTTTTATTTTCAAGGAATTCAATACAGTCATCAATTAGTGGTAGAGGGTAGTTGTCGCGAACAGTTATTTTATTCAGAGCCCTATAGTCAATACACATGGGAATCTTCCCATTCTTCTTCCGCACTAACACAATTGCGGAGGCGTATGGTGAGTTACTGGGCCTGATTATCCCTTCTTTCTGCAAGTCGTCCACTATGGATTGTACGTCACCCCGTTCGGAATAGGAAAGTCGCCGAGGAGGACAATGAAACGGTATATCAGTCGTTAAATGTATTTTCATTTTATACATGAAAGGTTCAACCTCAATGCCTGTCTTTAAGTAAGTGTATTCTATCAATCGTTCTATATCTGAACGTTGATCTTTAGGCAACTTGGAATCAATATCAAGACAATCTTTATCCATACTCATTTCAAAAAAAAAAATCTGGGACCTCAACGGCACTAAGACTGATACATTCATTTCGGTCTTTAGCATCACGGTTTCGGCACTTTGGTATATCATTAATCGAGTTTCCGAAGGCCCCGTCAGTCTTGAGGGCATTTACAGTTTTTAATGACTTATTTAAATACGTTTTACTGTTATGAATAGTTTTCAAAGTGTTTCCATCTATACTAGCTAATTTTATATTAAATAACTTCAAAAAGTCTCGTCCCAAAATAACCGGCAAAGACATACAATTATCAGCAAGTACTTTTAATTCAACAACATTCATTTTATTTTTGAAAGAAATTTTACATTCAATTGTACCAAACATTAGTAGCGGTTTTCCACCGATTCCCTTAAATGTAGAAGCAGTTTTCTTCATTGCTTTCATACCCAGTTCTTTTGGGACGTCCGAAAATCTAATAAAACTGACCGGACTGCCAGTATCAAAAAGAGAAAGAATTACGTTTGAGACTATTCCCCTAGCTAGCTTAAATTCTATGCTTACATAATTGTGCTCTCCAACGATCTCGGCATCGTCACTGTACTCCACTACGGCAGCTACATCGTCTTTACGTTTGAGAACCTTTATCGGGTTGGGACAAGCTCGATGATCATGCCCATCCTCCAGCATTTGAAGCATGACCCATCCGGCCTTAGCGGAAATGGGCAGTTGGGTTTTATGTGCCCAGTTTGCGAGCAGTTGTAACAGAGTTGCTTCTGCTCTGTCTTCTGCTTCACGGCAGTCGGCGGCTTCTGGTCTATAGTTTTTGTACAGAAATATTTATTTTGTTAGCGGCTGATGATAGTCTTAAGTTCATCGATGCGAATTTGGAACACTGTTCCCAATGCCATCGATTATAAAATCGACCACCTCCTGCTCCGCAATGTTTGCTTGCTTTGCGATAGCCTGCATTGAAAGGACATAGCAATGCATTGTTTCGTCTTTCTTTCGCCACAGTCTCTGCGACAGCATTTTATAGATATCTTGCCTGGTCACCGCAAAATTGAATTCTTTCATTAACGTCTTCTTAAGCGCACAGTAATTCAACGCCGTCGTAGTCGAGAGGAACACGCGCGCAGTTCCGGTTAAAGAACGACGGAGTGCCAGCAATTTAAAATTCTCGTCCGCTCCCGTCGACTGCATGATCTCTTCAAGGTCTCTTATAAAGGTTTGGACCGGATAAGCTACGTCATCACCATTAAATTTGAGCAAGGCATGCTCGATATCACCAAAATCAAGCTTTCGATGGCATTTCGTCGCTGACCGATTTTCCAACTCTTCAATTTGCAGCATTAATTTCAGCATCTCCAGTCTCTTTTTCAGTGCTACCACCTCCCGGTCTAAATCGGCGAGGCTGGGAACGGCAGCGGAGATGGCATCGGGAACGGTGCTGGCAGCGGCAGAAGAGGCAGTAACGACATCAGTAATGGCGGCAGCGGCAATTGCAGAAGAGACGGTAACGGCAGGGGGAACGGCATCAGCACCATACATATCATCGGCAGTAGCGGCATAATTCAGAGCATCAGCAGTAGTTATAGGCACGGCAGCGGCACGTGTGTTTATATCAGCGGCACAGTCGTCGACGTCAGTAACGGCATCGGCATTAGCAACAGTATCTATATCATCGGATACTCCACAATCGGCATTGGAAGACATTCCATTAGCGGCACTGCCCTGTCCGCCGACCACATTTCGCAATAAATTACGTAGCTGGGCCGTGGTAGCGGATGGCGGAAAGGCCACTTGGGCTTTGTGTAGGACGTCAATAATGTCTTGACGTGGATTGACCACGTTTTGTCAATATCTTACTAGATTCCGATAGATAATGGGTGAACTCTACACCTGAAGTTGTAAAACAGTTTCTTTCCTCACTTGATATAAGAATTACTTAAGATTATATCTTGTAAATAAATTGGAACGTGTCGTGTTTTCACAATCGCCAACCGGAAATTGAAATTGCCGGCCATCATCCTTTATTTACAGAGTTGCATATTACCCACCTTCTAATACTACATGCTTATACTAGGTTTACACTATATTTTTAATATTACATACATGTACTATGTTTTTTGTTATTTTTTTGGCCTTATAACAATTATATTAAACAATTTTTATTGAGCTCGAGGCCGTTTTTTAATGAAAATTTATTGTGGAAAAGCAACAATAATTTGAAAAAATGGTAGAAGTGATAGCTATTTCGGAAATCACCACATTTCCTCATCAGACTTCTTTCAGTAGGCTTCGAACCGACGATCCCACTGACTCAGCCAGTTGCCTATGCACCGTGTAAGTACGCCTTGTAAATTATCGTTTGCTTGTTTCCACTGTTTTCATTTGTGTTATGCCAACAACAATCAAGCGCAGCTATTCCGCTGCAATTCACTTGTTCATGTGGTGGTTGGTATTGTTGGTTTTTGCTAATAATTCTATTTTTAGAATGTTTAACTTTTAAGTGTGCTCGTCCTTAAGTTATTTGTTTTTGTTATTTTTTTGGCCTTATAACAATTATATTCAACAATTTTTATTGAGCTCGAGGCCGTTTTTTAATGAAAATTTATTGTGGAAAAGCAACAATAATTTGAAAAAATGGTAGAAGTGATAGCTATTTCGGAAATCACCACATTTCCTCATCAGACTTCTTTCAGTAGGATTCGAACCGACGATCCCACTGACTCAGCCAGTTGCCTATGCACCGTGCTAAGTACGCCTTGTAAATTATCGTTTGCTTTTTTCCACTATTTTCATTTTTGTTATGCCAACACAATCAAGCGCAGCTATTCCGCTGCAATTCACTTGATCATGTGGTTGTTGGTATTGTTGGTATTTGCTAATAATTCTATTTTTAGAATGTTTAACTTTTAGGTGTGCTCGTCCTTAAGTTATTTGCTTTTTGTTATTTTTTGGGCCTTAAACCAATTATATTAAACAATTTTTATTGAGCTCGAAGCCGTTGTTTTAATGAAAATTTATTGTTGCAACAATAATTAANGTCACTCAGGGAAATATTTTGGATAGATTTTTTTTTGCAATATTCAGAATATTTTTCATGGTATTTTTTTTGTTAATTTCAAAAATATATATGTATGTGAAATTTTGAAGTTGCGAAAACATCCCGTCGTCATTTTATATTTTTTTTTTGCTACAAAAAAATTCGTTATAAGGAAGAAAACGCCCAACATCGTCAGGAAAAAAAATTCAAAAATCAAGGGAGTTTTTAGCAACTTTAAAATTGCACTTTATTGTATTAAATTGAATGGGCTATAAAACTGCATAATAGAATTTTTTGTAAAAATTATGATTAAAAAGTTTGATATTTTTATGATAATTTGGTGAACTTAAACCACCTTTCTCTAAAGTGTGAAATTTTGATTTAGATGATTTTTGTTGTAAAATGAGCTATACATTTTTTTTAATTAACAAAAAAATAATATGAAAAATATTTTGAATATTGCAAAAAAAACATTGCAAAATATTTTTGTAAGTGACTGTATTTGGTACAGCAGTAACTGCCTATGTAACTATATAAAATTTTTTTAATCATGGTTTGACATCAATTTAAGATATTATCAGTATATTTAAGTAATAATAAAAAAGTTAACACATTTAAGTAAACAATAAATATATAAGTGCATCACCTATTCCATTATTCCTTCTTTTGATGGTAATGCGATCTTAAAGAAATTATAGCATTAAGGGTTGCAAAAAATTCTTAATTTGCCCTTTGATAAAAATTTAATTGGCTAACAAAAAAATTGTTTCCAGCAATCCCGGGATTTAAATCGACTAATCCCGGGATATTCGGGACTTAAAAAAGACCGGGATCCCGGGATCCCGAAATCCCGGGATTGACATACCTAGTTCGAAGCCTACTGAAAGAAGTCTGATGAGGAAATGTGGTGATTTCCGAAATAGCTATCACTTCTAC